>NC_142537.1:5520000-5762500 GCF_056151865.1 Erythranthe guttata | reverse complement strand
GTTCATCTTTTTTTTTTCTTTCTACTTCCCCTGGCAGTCCTTTTTTCTTTGAGTTCTTCTCTTTTCTTTTCTTTCCTTTCTACTTCCCTTGGCAGTTCTCTTTGCTAAAAGGTCTCACAAAATCTGCCAAAAGCTTTACATTACCAAACGGCTATTAAAGTTTATGATTCACATCCATTATAAGACATTTAACTAGAGATTCATTTAAAGCATTAATCAAGAATAAAATATTATCGAAGAAACCTGATTGTACCATTGTGATTGTTCGAAGAAAACTTCGAATTATAGGGAACGAGTGGTCATATGCTGGAACATACTACACCTTATTAGCAATTAAGATAGCACACTATAGAACAATGAAATTAAAAGTAAACTTAAATTAAAAAGTAGAATGCACAAAATTACCATCAGGAAAACAATAGCATCAGATCCAACAATAGCAAAAGCTTCCTTCCACGCCTTGAGAGAGATTCCTAACACCTACAATATTTAACATAATAGGAATTAACTTCAAAGAGAAATAATCCAACAATCCGAAAATCAATATTATAAATAATTCGATGACTAGAACTAAACAAAAATCCAAAGATTCAACTAGAAATAATTAAAGCAAATGAAATTAAAAAGAACGATATCACTCACCTTCTGCAAAATCACAAGCTTTATCAAGACCTTAATTAGAGAAAATAAGTTGGGATTCTTCGCAACTGTCAAAATAAAAAACTATAGACTTGCACAAAAATTAGAAATTAAACATATTTGCTAAAGGGCATTCTCCCAATTATAGCAGAATGCTATCATGCCCTTCAATTCATAGAAAGAACTTTTTTACCCAATACACTACTACATCATGCTTCTTATGAAAATTCTAAAACAACGAAAATCAAAGAACCCTTCCATTTAAATTTTGGAAAAATTAGGGTTCCCAATAATCCAAAGAAACCTTCCATTAAATTTTGGAAAAAAATAGGGCTTCCAATAATCCAAAATTTATGCTATCAAAGAGGAAAAAAAATAGAGAAGAGAATTACCCTAGTTAGAGACAGATAACCAGTCGAATATTTATAAAAAAATTACCCTAGTTAAATTTAAATTAAATAATATTGAAGTGATAACTAGTCGAATATTTATAAAAAAAATTAAAGTATGGCTAATATTTGCAAACATTACCTGATGAATAGTATGCTTCCATCTTAGATCAGTTACCAAATTACATAAAACAAAGATCTCACCATATTGATCTTAACCAATTATAAAACATAAAAACTTAATAACTGTTGATTTATATGCCTATAGAAACCAATTAACCTAAGTTGTAATAGTTAAGTTGTGGAAACAGTATTCAGTTACAACTGTAAATCTTGTGTTAACACAGTTATACTCTACTTAAAGTAAATAAACAGAACACAAGAATTAATGTGGTTCAGACACAATTGTGCCCTACATCCACGTGGACCTGCAAACACAATTTCACTAGTTTAGATTTATAGTGTACATTAATAGGACTTAATAAAAGCACTAAAGACTCCCTCTTTATGTAATATGCCGTTCTTGCACACAACTCGAACTTTGTGATTCTTCCAACAGCAGCTCCACACCGCGTGCCTAGAACTCCTTTCTGGCCTGAACTCCCTTCAGTGACGCGGTTGATCTCTCAAGAGATCTATACATCAAATCTGTGTATGTTGACACATCCAACGATGGCACAGTTCTATTCAGCAGAACGTTTCAGCCATTCTTCAAAGCTGTGGAGTGATTTTTCTCCCAAAAAAAGTGTCACGGTCTTTGTGAGGTGAGGAGCCTTATATAGGCGTGAGATCGGCCTCCAAAGACCTGTCTTCCAAAGGAACCGAATAACTAGGAAACAAAATCCTAGTCAATATCTAGTTCTAATCTAGATAACTATAAAAGATTCCTAACAAGAGTAAAGTATAAGGAAATAAATCTAAGTCCTAAAGAATTACAAAGGTAGGACTCTAAATTTCCAAAATAAACATGGGAACAAATCTTTCGCCAATCTTTACTTCCCAAGTGAGGCGGATTTCTTCCTCGGTGGAAATCTGGCACCAACAATCTCCCCCTTTGGCATAGATTTGGTCAGAACCCATTTTTAACAAGAACTCCCCCTGCAGATAAGACGGAAAGAGAAAAGACTCCCCCTACATCACATACTGTTAGCACATAATATCACATACTGTTAGCACAATAGCAGTGGCTACATAAGTATTTCCTGCAGTGAGACAAATAAGCGAGAGATATAGTATCACTCCAAAATTAACTCAAAAATAGTTATCAATGCAGATAAAAAGATAACAAATAGATTCTAAGATGCAGAAAAAATAAAGCAATACTAGCTATTACAGACCAAAAGTAATAGCAGATAGTTTTAAGATGAAAGACATAAAAACGCAAAAAAATAAAATTCTGCTTTAGTAACTAAAGCCAGAGAACAGATCATCATCATCACGAGAGCTGGGCTGTGGATGAGTGAGGAGGGATGCCTGTTTTTTGCATTTGTCTTTGGTCTTGGTTGAAGCCGCATGAGTTGTTGCTACTCCCCCTTTCTGACCAGAATGTGCCAAAGTCCTAAGCAGCTGATCCTGAATAGACGCAAACCCCTGAGCAAGCTGAGCCTGGATAGTCTCCTGAAAACGAGTGAGCTCATCCTTGGTGACCACATCAACTGGCCGCGAAATAGAGGCAGAGACAATGGGAGCCTTCTTCGCACGAGGGACCGTCTGAACAACAGAAGGATCGACAGGAGGCAGATCAGCAAAATGTTCAGAAAGGACCTTACCATGGATAGTGATTGGACGGCCAGGAGGATCCAACAAAGTGGCATCACGAGTGGGCAGGCCTTGTTTGATCAAAAGCTGATAGATCAGAGAAGGAAACGGCAGATGCTCACGCTCAGTTCGGGAATTGGCTAACACACCAATTTGATTGAAAATCAATTCACCAATATTGATTTTAAGGTCATGAGTGATGCACCATAAAAACTCAGCTTGAGTGGGATTGAGAGTAGCATTGTGAGTAGTGGGAAACCAGTTGGAAATGCCTATCTTAAACAGGACTGAATACAGCTGAGTCAACGTAGAAACATGAAAAGCAGACTTCGGACCAGGCCATTTTTTCAAAACTTTGGCAGTGAGAACAGAGGCCAGAGTATCTTTGGAAACAGAGGGTTTGGAAGAAACCTCGTTTGGACATTTATATAACTCATTAATCAAGGCAGGAGTCACAGAATAGAAGGAACCCCTCACATACACTTTCTCATACCCACGAGACCCCACAACAGAAAAACGATCATAAATATTGGTATAAAACTCAACAATGACAGACCGTTCGAAAGGTTGTGCACTCACAATAGTGCCAAGCAACCCTTGAGATTTAAGAAGACGGAAAATCCCAGACAGAGGTAAAACAACCCTAGACAAAACACGCTCAGGAGAGCACACACGCTTACTCATACTATCCCAGTTTTCTTTAGCAAGAGCAGAATAAAAGAGGGATGAGAAACAGTTACCAGCAGAGAGTTGAGAGCCCACAGATGAATCAGAGGATTCAGAACGCAAGGGGTCATCCTCAGGAATAGGCTCAGAAGAAGAGGATTGATGACCTTCAAACTCAGACAGAGGAATGGAGACAGATGTCCCTTCGTGTTTTCGATTAGAGCGATGGAGTTGAGCAGGAAACACAACGTTGCGGGGGGCAACTTCTGGATCTGAGGGCAGATCCAAATCATCTTGTGGAGTTGCAGAAAGGCTATCACCGTCAAGGTCAGCCACTCCGGTATCAACAGGTTCAGGCACATCACTTGTCTTGGGCTCGGTGATGGTGAAGCCACGGGAATAGAGATGGGGTCCAGATCTGTGCCAACGGGAACAGGAGAAACTTCCACAGCAGTAGGGCGAACTTTCTTCGAGGATTTTCTGGACTTCTTCTCAGCAGGCGAGGCAGAGGGAGTGTGGCGTCGTTTCTTGGAGCCCTCAACAGATCGATTCTTGCCCATGGTGAATAGTGAACACAGAGAAAACGAGAGAAAAAAAAAAGGAACGGCGGAAGAGAAGAAGAGAGAGAATAAAGTGTGAGAGGGAAACCCTATAAGGGCAGATATTTAAAGCACAGGGACCAAGAAAAGAGGCAGAAAAAGAGAGGACTCTTCAGATACCGGATATTTTCAAATCAGAAGAAGATCCCACAAAATCCGCAACCAATAACAAACAAGATATTCTCCACAAGAAACATCAAAAATAGAGAAGGCAGATGACATGGCCATAGCCACGTGGCCAGAGACAACTAGTAGCCAAAAAAATTCACAAAGCCCAAAAAATTCAAGAAAAAAATTTTAAAGGGAAAAAAAATCACATCTTTTAAGGAAAAGAAAATCAAGAAGATCACAAGATTAAAAGTTGAGGGCTTGATTTTCATGAATTAATTTGATAATCTTAAAGAGAATCACAATAGAAGGCCACCGAGCAAGCTCTTGGATGCACGATATAACTATAACCCCATGACAATACTCAAGAAACCATAATTTAGGTAATTTTATTAGGGTTATGAATGCGTATGCGATTATCACAACAATTCGATCGTGTACTTCAAGGAGAATTTCGCTAATGTATGCTTGATATCATCCCAACTTTTCCCTCCTTTTTTTTTTTTTTTTTTTGATATGATGTTCAAGCAAACATTAGGAGGGCAACCTCCTTAAGAATCCACATAGCTTTTAAATAGAAGTCAGGGATGCATATGCGGTACCAGAATTCTCCCAATAGAGGTATGATCTTTGAGATGAATGAGGTTATAGACATTGATCACTACCGATAAAGGGGGCGGCACACTTCTATCATGGCTAACTATGGAAACAAAAATTAATTCACAAAAACTAACACACAAATAATTAGTCAAAATGAACCTCCCATCAATCCTATTCCAAAAGCAATGATGTCATATTCGTAGGTGACACATATAATGTCCGATTAAAAAATTCAAGTGCAATCCGGACAAAAACATTAATTGCACTATCATAGAAAATTCAGTTTTGCACATGGCAAATTCCAAGCGCTTTACGCAAGGAATCAAACCTAAGGAAATCGAGGGCCTTTGTGAAAATATCATCTAGTTGATTTTCTGTGGACACAATATCCATAGTCACACGTTTCTGCTCAACTAATTGCCTGATGAAATGGTGTCGAAGATCTATGTGTTTGGTTCGAGAATACTGGACAGGGTTTTTTGAGATATTTATGGCACTTTCATTATCACATAATATATGAAGGAGTTTTTCATGAAAGTCATAGTCATTTAACATATGTTGCATCCAAAGAAGTTGAGTGCAACAACTACCTGCAGCTATGTACTCAGATTCAGCTGTTGATAAGGAGATGCAGTTTTGTTTCTTATTATACCAGGATACTAAGTTGTTACCCATGTAGAAACAGCCTCCTGTAGTACTTTTTCTGTCATCCACATCTCCTGCCCAGTCAACATCACTGTATCATGCAAGACAAGTATTAGTATCTTTGGAGTACCATATTCCTAGTTCAAGAGTCCCACTCACGTATCGTATGATGCGTTTGACTGCACTTAAGTGACTTTCTTTAGGATTTGATTGGTACCTAGCACATACTCCTACACTGAAACAAATGTCAGGTCTACAAGCAGTATGATAAAGTAAACTTCCAATCATACTCCTGTATAATGTGGGATCCACGTCTGTGCCGTCACAGTCGCGTCCCAACTTTTCAGTAGGACTCATTGGAGTTTTTAGAGGCTTCGCATTATCTAACCCAAATTTACTTACCAGATTCTTAGCATACTTGTTTTGTGTGATGAAAATTCCATCCTTCATCTTTTAACCTGCAAGCCAAGAAAGTATGTTAGCTCTCCAACCATACTCATTTCAAATTCGTTTGACATTTGAGAGATAAATTCATCTTTCTTGTGGTCAGAAGTAGATCCAAAGACAATATCATCCACATAGATTTGGGCCAAAAGGATTTATTTTTTAAAATTTTTGACAAATAGTGTTTTATCTACCCCACCTCTTCTGTATCATTTTTCAACTAAAAAAGTCGTAAGTCGCTCATACCAAGCCCGAGGAGCTTGTTTGAGACCATATAGAGACTTTTTAAGTTTATAAACATGTTGAGGTTTGAGTGAATCTTGAAATCCTTTTGGTTGTTCGACATACACTTCTTCATTTAAAAGACCATTTAAAAACGCACTCTTTACATCCATTTGAAAAAGTTTAAACTTTAAAACACAGGCTACCGAGAGTAAAAGTCGTATTGACTCAAGTCGTGCTACCGGAGCGAATGTTTCATAAAAATCTACTCCTTCAATTTGGGTGTATCCTTGAGCAACAAGACGGGCTTTGTTGCGAGTTATGTTACCAAGTTCGTCCGTTTTGTTTTTGAATACCCATTTAGTACCTATTACGTTTACCTGGTCGGGTCGTGGAACAAGTTCCCACACTTCATGTCAAGTGAACTGTTCAAGTTCCTCTTGCATAGCTTGTACCCAATATTCATCAAGAATTGCTTCTTTGATGTTCTTTGGTTCTATAGTAGAAGTATAGCAAACATACCTGACCATTTCTTGGTAATCAACTTTGGGCTTATTTCGAGTTTTCATACCTTCATCAATTTCTCCTATCACCTGTTCAGAAGGATGATTTTTAACAATTCGTTTTGATGGCCTTTTTCTTTCTTCTGTGATGTCCTTCACCGCTGTCACTTCTTCTGTGCTGACTTCTGGAGTTTGTACTGGTACAATGGTTTCTCCAGGACTAGAGTCTTCCTCATCCATTCCTGCAGATAATGCTTCATTAAAACTAACATTAATGGATTCCATGACAGTCATTGTGCGTTCATTATAAACGCGATAAGCCCTGCTGTTTTAGAGAGTAACCAAGAAAAGTACCTTTGTCTCCTGTTGCAGAGAACTTACCGAGTTGTTCTCTATCATTCAAGATGTAACATTCACACCCAAAAACATGAAAGTAACTTAAGTTGGGTTTCTTACCTTTCCATACTTCATATGGAGTTTTCTTGGTACCTGGTCTGAGATGTACACGGTTTATGGTGTAACAGGCAGTGCTCATGGCTTCAGCCCAGAACTTTGTGACCACTCTTGCTGAGATAAGCATTACGCGAGTCATTTCTTGGAGAGTTTTGTTCTTTCTTTCTACTACACCATTCTGCCGTGGTGTCTTTGGTGCTGAGAATTCGTGTGAGATACCTTGTTTATCACAAAATTTTGTGAATGAAGAGTTTTCAAACTCTCTTCCATGATCACTTCGAATTCTTCCAATATTGCTGAATTTTTCAACTCGCAATTTTTTGCATAGAGTTTTGAACTCATAAAAGGTCTCTGACTTTTCTCTAATGAAACGTACCCAAGCGAACCTTGAGGAATCATCAACACAAACTAGAACATACCTTTTCCCACCAATTCTCTCGGTTTGCATTGGTCCCATTAAATCCATGTGAATGAGTTCCAAGGTCTTGCATGATCTGTGTTCTTGTGAGATGTCCGGACTTGTTTTCCCAGAGGACAGTCACCACATGACTCAGGTGTGTCAGTCTTCAATTGTGGTACCCCTTTCACGCATCCTGCATTAACAAGACGGATTAGATCATGAAATTTTAGGTGACCTAGTTTCCGATGCCAGAGATTAGTGAGGTCAGAAGAAGTGTGATGACATTGCTCCGATTTATCAATCTGATCAATTTTGTAGCAATTATCTGATGACCTGTATCCGGTTAGAACACAGTTTTTGTTTTCATCAAATACTTCACACTTACGCTTTGTGAACAATACTGAGTCGTATAGGTCACACAACTGACTTACACTCAGAAGATTTGATTTCAAACCTTCCACATACAGAACATTGTTCAAGTTTGGCAATCCTCCAACATTCAAGTCCCCTTTTCCTTTTACATAAGCCTTATTTCCATCTCCAAAAGTAACCTGTCCACTAGACATGTTATGCAAATTTGACAAGAAATTCCTTTCACCTGTCATGTGTTTGGAGCATCCACTGTCAAAATACCAAGAGTTAGTAGCACATGCATTTAAAGATAAAATAGCTGACCAACAGTTAGTACTATCCTTTGTCATCCATCGTTTATAAGAGTTTTTACTTTGGGGGTAACAAACCCACGCAGCGGAATTGGATGTCCGATATGATAACTGTTTATTTATCAGTTTCCATCTTTTAATGCATTTAGGCCTGACATGCCCTACTTTGGCAAAAATGACAGATAGGAATAAACTTAGTTGGAAGGGTTTGGGTAGCCACACGCGAGGGTGTGGGATTGACGAACCTAATTTTCTGGTTTGAACCAGTGTTAGCATTAGATTGTCCATCAGTATACCCCAAACCAATTCTTTTGGGATTAGAAGAATGAGCATTTATGATTTCATCTAGTCTATTTGAGGGAAGAAATGCAGTGCGATTTAACTTACTGACAGAAGCCTCAAACATTGTGCTAACATGTGGTGAAACATCTTGGTGATCATCAGCATGCATTTTTGGAAAAAAGATTTTTCCTGATTCTTTTTGCTCTTTCACCATCATAGTCCTGCCAATACTTCAACAAATCTTTAAGGTTGTCGATGTCTCTTTGTGCGAAGTCCCGTTCCACTTCAAAGACTTCAATCTCCATCTCAAGTTCATCAATCCTGTCATTCAGTTTTGTTATAACTCATTTGTTCTCTTCCTCTTGTTCTTTGATTCTTTCTTTCAGGAGTTTATTTTCATTAGTAACTTTATGACATTGCTTCAGGAGATCATCCAATTGTTGTTGAATTTGTTGGATGGACTCTTCACCTTCATCTTCTGATTCGTCATTCCCTGTGGACAGAAAATGTATATTTAGATTTTCGTAATTTTCATTTTCCTGTGTGACATACCTGAGATGTGGCGGTTCTGTGCACGTGAAGTCTTCGAGTGTGTCTTCTGAGATTTTGCAAGTTCCACAGAAATCATTGTTTGTATCATCGTCACTAGCTTCACTCTCATCATCAGACTCTGAGTTGTCATCACTCCAGGTTGTGGCAAGTGATTTTCCTTGTTTTTTCAGAGTGTTAGCACATTCTGCCTGGATATGACCATAACCATGACACTCTCTACATCGAATTCTCTTCTTGACTTCTGGCTTATCTGTAGAGGTCCTGGGTTTTCTCTCAGAGTTTGTAGGATGTCCATTTCTCTTCATGAATTTTCCGAAGTTTTTTGCTATTAAGGACATGGATTTTGTGAGCTTGACTTCAAGTGTTGTCATAGGAAGAGTAGGCACAAATGTTGTGGTGTCCGATACAGTTTGCAGAGCAATTTTTCTCTCCTTGTCCATTTTGCTGATGTTCAACTTGTTTTCAAAAGTTTGTAGATTTCCAATCAGATCTTCAAGTCGCAATGAGTCCACATCACTAGCTTCCTCTATGGCAGTGATCTTGTACGCGAATCGGTCTGGCATGGATCTGAGCACTTTTCGTACAAGTTTAACTTCAGGATAAGTTTCACCGAGGCGATGAGCTTCATTTGATATGTCACATAATTTGGAGTTAAACTCGGTCATGGTCTCATTTTCTTCCATACGAAGATCTTCAAACTGGGTGGCAAGCATTTGAAGTTTGGATAGTCTGACTGAAGCAGTTCCCTCGTAAGCTGTTTGGAGTTTGTCCCATGCTTCGTTAGCACACTCACACGCCGAGATTATCTTGAATTGATTGATATCAATTCCATTGAATATAGCATTCAAGGCTTTGGAATTCATATTTGCTGCAATTTGTTCGGCTTTGCTCTAGTCTTTCTCATGTTTCTCAGTTTCAATCCCTTTCTCATCTGTGGCAACGGGTCGCTTCCATCCAGTCAACACTGTTCGCCATGCATCTTCATCCATTGACTTTATGAACATCTTCATCTTAGTTTTCCAATAGGAGTAGTTGGTTCCCGTGAGAAGTGGTGGGCGAGTAGTGGAGCCTCCTTCCATATGAGAACTCATAGTACCTATGAACAATAAATGGCAAATAAATCAAATTCCACAAATCACACACTATGTATATCTAGTGAGAGGCTCTTGATGCCAATTGTTGATTTATATGCCTATAGAAATCAATTAACCTAAGTTGTAACAGTTAAGTTGTGGAAACAGTATTCAGTTACAACTGTAAATCTTGTGTTAACACATTTATACTCTACTTAAAGTAAATAAACAGAACACAAGAATTAATGTGGTTCAGACACAATTGTGCCCTACATCCACGTGGACCTGCAAACACAATTTCACTAGTTCAGATTTATAGTGTACATTAATAGGACTTAATAAAAACACTAAAGACTCCCTCTTTATGTAATATGCCGTTCTTACACACAACTCGAACTTCGTGATTCTTCCAACAGCAGCTCCACACCACGTGCCTAGAACTCATTTCTGGCCTGAACTCCCTTCAGTGACGCGGTTGATCTCTCAAGAGATCTATACAGCAAATCTGTATATGTTGACACATCCAACGATGACACAGTTCTGTTCAGCAGAACGTTTCAGCCATTCTTCAAAGCTAAGGAGTGATTTTTGTCCCAAAAAAAGTGTCACGGTCTTTGTGAGGTGAGGAGCCTTCACTACTAGAAAATCGCCGATTAGCGACGGACATTGGCAACGTATAACTGATTCGTTGCTACGGTAAAGATTTAGCAATAGCATTAGTGACGGAAGATGAAATCGTCCCTTTGGTGGTGTTACTCTGCTTTTAGCGACGAATGTTTGCGACAACTGATAAGTTTGTTTCAAAAATAATGTTCCAGCAACAAATATAGCGATAACAAATAGAGTCGTTGCAAGTGTAGGTAAGTAGCAACGAACCCTAGCGACGAATATTAAGTCTATTTCTAAAATAAATTTGTAGCAACATATGTTGCGACGACTACATATTTGTTGCTAGGAAAATTGTGTGGCAACGGATTTGAGCAAGGGATAACAAATTCGTTTCTAATTTGAGCGACAAATTTAGTGACGGCAACTATAATCGTCCCTTGGGTTTAGAAAAATCAGTAAGTGCTACGGATTTTAGCAACGAAAACTATATCCGTATCTAAGATAAATAATTTGCGAAACTGTAGTGACGGATATTAGCAATGACTAACAAATCCATTTCAAAAGTACATTATTATATTATTATTATTATTATTATTATTATTATTATTATTATTATTATTATTATTATTATTATTATTATTATTATTATTATTATTATTATTATTATTATTATTATTATTATTATTATTATTATTATTATTATTATTCCTAAAAAAATAACTTCATATTAACATAAATGTATTTTAAAGTTTTAGTATATTAAAAGTGATACATGCGTGTATGTATGAATCACTTTTATTTACTTTTCTGCCATTAATTAATTATTGTGGTAAAAGGAAAAAGTAATCCTAATTAAAAGAAACATAAAACCCTTTCTATACAATTTGTGAGAACTACTTTGAGAAATTGAGAGGGCAGGGACGGTTCAACTGCACGCCTCGCAATGGCCACCACCGCGGCGCCACGACTGACCACCACCGCAGCACCACGAAAGCCACCACCACCTACGCGACGAGCAAATCCCCACTGCCGGCCCCGCAACTAGCCGCCACCGCGCACGGTACCACGACCAGCCACCGCCGCGGCGCCACGAGAAGCCACCGCCACGAACGACGCCTCTCTTGGGTAAGTCTGACTCCCCCCCTTTTAATTTTTGTTTGTATTGAAAAAATATTGATTAGAAACTACTTTCTATGATTTTTTGATGAACTGAAATTATGATTTTTTTATGAACTGAAATTTTTTGTATGTGAAATAGATGCTTCAATTAATTCTTTTACCTATTAATTGTGCGAATTTGATATTGCCCAGACATAAAAAAAAATTGTTTGCCAATGACACTTTTCCCATCTTTATATTTGTTCACTTACAATCTCAAAAATTAAACTTTAATGGCCTCTGTTTCTTATTTAGTTGGATTGATAGGGTAAATTTACTTTCTTGTTTCATGCCTTCATATTTGGTGAAAAACATGGGGGGTAATTGGTATTTTGCATCCTCGAATTACATGCATTTGGCACTTTGGACCTTTCAATTGAAACAGTAGCAATTTGCACCCTCTAATTACAACTTGCTTGACATTTTGCACCCTGCTACATATTTGGTTGGAAAAATGACCTGCAACCGATTCTACCAGTTTCCTCACCATCTTTCCCGTTGAATTCTCTTCCACCAGTGTTCCAAACATCTTTTCAAGACCCTTTTAACTTTTCCTCCTCCGCATGGCTGCATCCTCAACCGCCATCGTCGGATGCTCCAAAATCCTCAACTTCCTTATACCTCTCCAGTCTCTTATAACCAAGACGGCTGATGCTTAGATTATGACATGTTTCACAAATCCATATGCCTGAACACTTTATGTTTTTCTTTTTATTTGTTTCTTTGTTTGTTTTTTTAGAAAAATGCCACGATGAGGAGGTGTTAGACGAGCGAGCCGTGAGAATTCATCACAACCACAACCACAAACACCTCTATCAAAGCAAGGGGAAGTTAGAGATTCACAATCAAGTCTTGCATCACAACAAAGAATCTCGAGCAACCGAATATTGCTGAAAGTGGATAGAGACAGGTAAATTTATTTAATATTTGAAACATATATTATTGTGAAAGAATATTAATTATAGTTTATTGAACAGTTTTAATCCTTCGAATGCTTCGAGAAATTTGGTTATAATATTCAAGAAATCATTTAGCGGTCTATGGCCTACATGGAACAGTGTCCCAAATCATGTCAGAGATAGTTGGTTTGGAGAATTTCAGGTATTATATTTTTAATTAACTAATATTTATTTATTTATTTATTTATTTCTTTGTAATGGATTAATGCAATCTCCTGTTTGTTTCTTCTATGAATAGTATAATTAATTATTTGCTGTCTTTTGTTTACCTTTTTGCTACACGTAAGCTGGTAGAAACTTAGAGTCTGGTAGAAAAATGTTTGCAACTTTATTAATCTGCCCTCTCATTATTATTAGGTGAGGATGTTGATGATGGATTGATTAACTTGCTTTCTCAAACTATTCGTTTTATCACTGCTCTTATTGTATTATGAGTCAGTCTAGACAAGTGTGTGCGTAGTATTCTGGAGTATATATTCCTATTAAATGCAATTATCTTGATATATTTGCTACTTAATTATGTAGCTCATTTTTTTTTAATTTGTATGGTTTGCTAAAGTGTTATTTTTATTGAATATTTACAGAAGATGTATAATTGGGCAGAGGATAATCATTTGACAGTAAGAAGACATTTCGAACGCAAAAGAAGTACCAGTTTGAGGAATTCTTAGAACAAAGCTAAAAAGCGATATATTGAGACAAATATAATACCCAACTGGATCAATCGGAATCATTGGCAGGAATTGATGGCTTATTGGAATACTGACAAATTTATAAAATAAATCTGAAATTAATT
Organism: Erythranthe guttata; assembly: GCF_056151865.1. NCBI lineage: Eukaryota > Viridiplantae > Streptophyta > Magnoliopsida > Lamiales > Phrymaceae > Erythranthe > Erythranthe guttata. The sequence continues at coordinate 5,748,983 of NC_142537.1, read as the reverse complement.
CCAATAACAGAAAATCAAGTATAAATGATCAAGGCACATCTTTGCACATAGGAGGATCAATTCTTATTTCGGAATATAAAAGAAGATATGTAAGTATTAATTTTGTACTTTATTCTTGATAATTGAATTATTTAATCTTCAATTAAATATTTGCTCGTTTCTTTAGGTTAAAGAGAAAGGGAGAGAGCCTACTGCCTCATAGTTATTTTTGATGACTCATTAGACAAAAGGAAATAATGATTGGATTGATCGTAAATCAAAGTGTGTATGGGTATGATTCTAACATTATATTTTATTTCAATCACATAATGTTTAACAGCTGCTGTTAAAATCCATTTTAAATTTAGAAGGACTGATGTTTAATATTCATCTTTAGTTGCTTGAATATGCTCCTTTGAACTGTACTGATAATGCACTTATGAACTGCTTGAATATGCTCCTTTGAGGTATTGATTTTTAGTGAAATATATATGATTCTTCTAATTGAAATACATCTGATGTTGCTAATTTTCTATTACTCTATATTTTGGATTAATTTATTATCAATTTTATCGTATCAGGATAAATTTTCGACAATCATCAAGCGAAGGCGTTTAGATAACAATGACGATGGAGAAGGAAATGAGGATACAACAATAAACGACGACGAGGAAGAAGATTATGCTAATGGAGATGAGGCCTTCATGGAAATGGTGCATGCTCTACCTAAAGAAGTTGTTGATAATGCTTGGCTCGAGGCAACTGGAGGACCAATTAAAGGAAGAGTTAATGGTCTCGGATCAGAGTCTGCTAATTTTATACATCATGTTAACTTTATTTCTAATGCTTCAACGAGTTCTTCATCAACACCACGAACGTCTTCTCAAAACATGGTTGATAGTCCTACTTTCGAAGAAGTTGTTAATCGATTGGTGGAGCAAAAGATTACAGATATGCGTGCATCTTTTGAAGAGCAACTACAAGCCGGTATCCAAGCTGCCATTCAGGCCGTGCACCAAAGTGAACCAAGAGGATCTACTAGAGATACACGGTCAGCAACATAGTTATGGGATAAGATTAAAATTAATATTTTTAGAAGAACGTTATTTTTTTCTAGAACCTGATGTTGCACATTCTATTGATATTGTTAAGCTTAAAATATTTTTTGCTAACTAGTTTTCAGTCTTGCACTTTAGTATTGTATCAAATGTTTATTTTATGAGCATATTTGGATGTTTTGTTTTTGGTAAATTATATATCTGGACAGGTTTTAATAATTGGTAAAATGATTTGGCTACAGCTTTAGCAACGAATAATTCTAATAATGGTTGTATAAAGTTACTTTTGGCGATGAAATTAGAAATGAAATTTGTGACGGATTTTATGTATTTCGTGATAGAATATTGCAATGGACTTAGCTATAGATTAACGACGGAATATTTGCAACGTACGTAGCTACGGATTTGCCAGCAACACATTTTCGACGCACTTAGCAACATAATTAGCTACGGATATTAGAAACGAAAAAAATCAACATTAGTGATGGATGTGTTCGTTGCTAGTATAGCGACAGATTTTGGCGACGAACGATATTCATTTCTACCATAGCAACGATAATTAGCGAGAACTTTAGCCACATCCATTAGCAACATACACGTTTCGTATTAGCGACAGAATAGTCTGTGACAAACGTAGCGACGGAGTGTAGCGACGATCATTATCTGTTGCCACGTGTAGCGACGGCATTTCATCAAGTCGCAGCTAAAATTTAGCGACGCGGCTTTTTTCTACGGAATAGGCAACGCATGACATCTGTCGCTAATCACGAGTTAGCGACGGATTCACATTGTTTAGCGATGGATGGTGCCGTAGCTAATAGGCGATTTTCTAGTAGTGCTTATATAGGCGTGAGATTGGCCTCCAAAGACCTGTCTTCCAAAGGAACCGAATAACTAGGAAACATAATCCTAGTCAATATCTAGTTCTAATCTAGATAACTATAAAAGATTCCTAACAAGAGTAAAGTACAAGGAAATAAATATAAGTCCTAAAGAATTACAAAGGTAGGACTCTAAATTTCCAAAATAAACATGGGAACAAATCTTTCGCCAATCTTTACTTCCCAAGTGAGGCGGATTTCTTCCTCGGTGGAAATCTGGCGCCAACAATAACTAAACAGTCTTAATCAATTGAAATATATACATACATATAACCTATTATATTATTGTATCTAGCGAGCCCCTCTCTATTCTGTAAACATATTAAGAGCTAACATATCTCTCCAACTATTTTATTGTGGTGATGGATTGATAGTGCTAAAAAACTCTCTATCCAAATACCTATCATCATCAAGTTCACATTGAAAATTTTCTAATGGTTCAATATCCATCTCCGCCTTTATAAAATTATGCAGTAAGCATCAAGCCATAATTATATGGTGATGGTCTTAATAGGATAAGACGAATATGCACGCAATATACCTCAACGTTCTTTCAATAAATCAAAAGCTCGTTCTATGATATTGCGTGCTAGTATGTTTCATGTTGAAATACTCTTCGTAGTTACGAGGAGCTTGTGATCCGTCCCTCCATTCATTTAGGTGGTACATGCCACTCTTGTAAGGTGTCAAAAAACATTCACTATTTGCATAACCATTATCACATAGGCAATAATTTCGTGGGAAAAAAAATTGAACTATTTAAAAAAAAAATGTATGGATGTATAAGTATAATACAGAGACGGAGGTTGTACCCTTTGGCACCTTCAACCCATGTGGCCTACTAATGGCATCTCGGAGAACTCTACCATCTGCAGCCGATCATTCCCACCCCGTTAACATATAAATAAAATTCATTTTTCTATTGCAAACCCCAAGAACATTAACTAATATATCCCCCTTTCGATTCCCATACATCGGCTTGTCTATTTCAGCGACCTTCACTTTAATATAAGTCCATCTAAAGCGCCTAGACAACCCTAAGTTTTAAGAAAAAAAATCCAATAATTATGTTTTCTTATAATTGAATATTAAACACCACAAAAAAAATAATTTTACTATAAATATTACCTGAAAACATTTTCATCTAGGATTTGTACAATCGGTAGAGATAAATTCAGGCTCAATTAAGAGAATTGGATGTAGTTTCAAGACAGCTTTCAAAACATCATTGAAGTATTTGCTCACTGTGTGACCAGATCTAGTAAAATTATGCTTTACAGTTCTTTTCTTTGTATGATGGGAAATAACGTGTAAGAACATCGCTACCTTCTCCGGAATGTTAACAGATCTAGACTCCACTAAACCACCAACATGATGTAACAGATAACACAAACCTACCAAAATCATTGCTATTCATTCTCAAGTTGTCAACATATGCTGTTAACCACAAATTTTTCGAGTCTGCAAAATATAATAAAAATACAAGACAAGAAAATAGGGAACAAATAATTTATTAATCAAAACGATGTGGATTACAATCTCCGTAATTCCCCTGACTCTTCTCTTTTATTCTAATTTTGATTCTAGGGCTTAAAAGCTTGTTCTTGAATCGAACATATGATTTCCTATCACGAACACCTCGAATTTAAATATGTTATGAATTCGAGGAATTGAACATATGATTTCCTATCACGAACACCTCGAATTCAAATATGTTATGAATTCGAGGCGGAGGCTCGAGACTTGAGCTTGAAAGCTCGATATGTGTCTGTGTGAGTCTGATTTTTACATGCACCGAAAGCCCTTTTTTATAGCCACGAGCTAGGGTTTATTGACTTGTACGATGTGCCGGTCATTTGTAAAGCCCAAATATATTATGGACTTTGAGTGAGACCAAATTTAATAATAATTGGATTATTAATTGGTGATTTATCTAAAAATTTCGATGTCTACACATGCATCATCAGTAAATTCGATAAGTTTCTACATGTTGTTTACTTGATCCGAAATTCTACTAGTTATAGAATATCTCCTTCGATTATTAATATGTTGGCGTCGTTTATTTCTTCCAGTGTAGTTGACAAACATTTGCATAAAGAACATACTTTGGAGTATTATCTATTCAACTATCAAAAAGACCACCAATTTTTCCTTCATAATATTATCCATCACCTCAAAATTAATCTTAACTCCAACAGAACAATATAACCATGAAAAAAAAAAAATATTAGAAATCATTCTGACCAAGCAAATAAACCAAAACAACAACACCAATTGCAATTTTTTACGAGCTTCGCATACATAATAGATATTTAACAGAGAACATATTATTGTTTGCAAATAATGGAAGCACAAAAAAAAAAAATTGAAACCTCAAATTTATTATACGAAAGGGGGTTCTTCTTCGCATTCACTGAAAGAAATCAAACTTCAAAGGAATTGTGTGGGCACATCGAATTCTCTAAACGTGAGACGAGATAAAATTTTATAAGAAAAAAAAAAAGAGAGAATCTTTAGCCGCTAATGTAGAACGTATTTTTAATGTTAGGGTTTGGGAAATATTTATTGTATCTCAGCCTCAGGGTACATATGTAATTTTCTTTTTAATACCCAAATAAATATTGGACCTGGAAATTAGATCCTCCTTATGGTTGTGATCTATTATCAGCCAAAGTGTAGGATACCATGTGGGGCCGAAAGTGTATGCTGGGCTTGACCCATTTTTCTACCAAACATAATAGTAGGCATGAAATATAGTGTATATGACGCAATATTTGATACCAAACAAGTCCTTAATATCCAAGTAATGCTACAAACCAAAACACATTATTAGTGTTACTCAAACCATATCAATTACAAAATTAATTGTCCCATCCAAACCTATCTATCCAAACCATCCAACCAAAGAGAGAAGTAAAAGAGGCCTTAGGACATAAGATGACATGTAATTTGAGGGTGAAAAAATTCTATCTATACATGGTTTTCTCTATAATCACAAATATTTCATGGTTATAATGTTGGTATTTCACAAGTAGACGAATCAATATACAAGACATGACAAATTTCATCGTGGCGAAAGAGGTGTGATGGAACAGTAACCCAATTTCAGGATAGTGAATCAGGAATTATATTAGTGACGGGCCGAAATCTAAAAGAATCCTAAGATAAAATTAGGCGAGACTATTCTATCAATCTTGCCTTGTCAAGGAAAGCAAAAGGGCTCTTATTGATTTGCAATCATATTCTTTCATATTTATAAAACTATTTATTTACCGTGGTTTTACTATTAATATACAAAAAACAATTTTTGACTTCTGTTTTAAAGGGCTGAATAAAGCTGAATTATAAAAAAAAAAAAAAAAAAAAAAGAAGAATAATAACAAACCTGTGATTAATAACTAGAAAATCAATTGTCCTAAATGAATTAAATAATGTGAGCCCCAAATTCAATTCCATTCGCCTCGTCGTCCATCTCCTCCACTTTCCCAATCTTCTCTGCTACGGTGGTCTTTGCGCGGTTCTGTTGGTGGTCCTCGCCGCTGTTCACGGTGTTCCCCGCCGTCTAGTTTTGCGTCTTCGTGCATGTATACGTTGCTCGTTTCGCCTCGACAAAGCTTGGTCCAGGTATATATATTCTGCCTTTTTTTTTTTTTTTTTTACCGAGATCTAATTTCTTTTGGTTCAAAAATTGTGGTATTTTTTTTTTAAATCTCTGTTATAGTTTCTAATGCATAGAGCTTTTTGATTCGGATGCATTTAGAAAACTCTGTTGTTTCAAGTTTTTGTTTGCATTTACCCCCACCATAAATTGAAATGCGGACTATACTTATTTTCGTTTATGGAGCTCTGTGGCTGAATTTACTGGGTTATCAATGAATTTTAGCTGAATCATTGACCTACTCGATTTTTTTGCACAATTGGAAGTCTGTTTTATTTTCTGAAGGATCGGAATTTTCTAGTTTGCCGTTGCTTTTCTCCGAGATTGGTTAAAAGTAGGAAGAGGGTTAAGAATATGAAATACGAAAAAAAATGACTAAGAAAGTGACGGTGTCGAAATATCGTATGCTTAAATTGGAAATGTATGATAATGAGTTGCGGAAAACGTGAAACCCTCTTACATTGGAAGAGAAAATGGTAAATACATGTGCTATATTGCAAGCAGAATACATGTGGCTTACGGTTTACTAAGGATAGTCGTTATGCTGATTCGCCTAATTCTTCATATACCGAACACTTGTTGATATGGATTGAAGTTTGAACAACTGGTGAACTCAATAAGACGAAGCCTATGCTAGTTTAATAATTCTTAATTAGTTATTATTGTATAATAAGATGTAATATGATCCACTAGTTATGTTTGCCTACGAGACTTAACTCTTAAGGCTTCTTCGCTGAGTCTTGTATTATCCTAGGGCTCAAATATCATTTAAGAAAGTATTGAAATAACAAAAACTATGTATGTAGAAACAAAGAACCAATTAATCTCCTCTTATTGCTAACCTGACTCGCATATTAAAAAAGGACTAGTGTACCACTTCTATAGATTATAGTGATCCTATTTTACATTCGACTTGAGCATGTTCAACGACCGAGATTCAGACAGCATGGATTGAACTTGATGCTCAACTCCTAGTACAGATTATCTCAAATCATATTCAGCCTGCTCTAACCATAATCAGAAACGGAGTGATAGAGATCATTTTTAAAATCTAACGCAAGTTCAAGATTCATTTACTAATGGAAGATGTACTACATGATTTTCAAAATAACATATAAGAAAAAGGACCAAATACATAGCAAGTTATAAAGATCAAATTCCAACTTTTAGGGTCCAAAACGGGGTTGAGTTAGCTACTATTTTCATGTAGATTTAGCTAAATTGCTGGATTTTTGCGCGACTCAGATAAGCACTTGATTTTGCTAAGCATCTGAATAATGAAATGAAAACTCACATAAATTCCTCCACTTTGAACTAGCTATCTAAGATATTCGATCATTTGGATGCATATAGTCTGCCCAAGAATAACGAGGAATGAGCTAGCTTGACTGATTTCACCTTACTTGGCTACTTATGTTCTTTGTAAAAGATATCGAGTAAAGTTGCACTGATATACTATACTCATATTTTATCATTGTATAGGTCTTTCGTACTATATAATTAGAATCTAGAATAGGCTAGGAAACTTAATTTGTAATTATTATTATTACAACTTTACGGTTATAATCTGTAGGCTGAGGATCAATACCTTCATTATTCACCCGTTTTGTGTTTTCGATTAAGAAAAAATCTTACTTGAACTTATTGTCCTCGAGTTCTTGCTATTATAACTAATAAGTCTACCTTCTTGTATATGAGGTTTTCTAGGGCTTCTACACAAAATTTGGAGAGACAATGTAATTTAGTAAAAATCGATGCCGAGTTGATATTACCAACATACTGTAGTATTAGCAAGCGTCACTGATTTGTTGATGCATCTTGCCTGTCTCAATTTTTCATTTGCCGACTAAATATCCCTGCCAAAGTTGCTGCATCACTATTTAGTTGCAAATTGATGGTCCAAAAGATTCTTTTTAACCCGAGAAAATTTTTGTTGGTGTTGATGTCGCCTTTGTTTATGGTGTTCTTTGCCTTATGTTGAAGCTAACATCTTTTATATGAAATAATCTGTTGTTGTAATATAGCTATAGCTTTGCCCGAGAGCTCATATATTTGTTCAGAAGCTGTACGAGCTTATAGTTTCCTCTTATTCTTTTGGTTGTGAGTTGTGTATTTGCTCATACAATTATTTTGACTCCCGTGTCGATTATAAACTCAAACATGAAATATGAAACATTTGAAATTACACAAAACCTTTGCGAGTTCTTAAAATTGGATATCACCATAGGTAACTAAAGCATGTGCTAAAATAAGATCCTAATATATTTATAATTCTACGTGCAGCTTATTATTTCACATAAGGATGATGTTTTCTATCTTGGAACTTCTATCTCGTGAGAGTTGATGATGAAGTGGACTCGTCACAAATACTGACAAATATTTAATCGATTAAACAGGCTTGACTTTGACAAAGAAGGTCCGATTATTTTTGGCTTGGAAAATTTTCTTTTTATTCTTCCAAATCTCGTTTATGCTAAGTCTGTATTATCATTAACTGCAGAATGGAAAGTTCTTTGGTGTTGCACCAAGATGAGAAAGAAGGCGTAAGAAACCCTGACGAAATTTTGGTTCGTCGTTTAAAGAATCGAGAAAGGCAACGTAGATACAGGGCTCGAAAACGCAATCAAGCCGATCTTGGAAAAACATCAATTGTTGTTGTTGATCAATCAACTTCACTCCACTACCAACACATGTCCACTCAGCTTCTACCTGTACCTGTGCAAGTTGACATTTCACTAAACCTAACTCCCCCCGATTCTCTTATTACCCGTGTCCATTGTAAAAGAGACTGGAAAAAAGACGCTAGGACAGTCCATATACACAATAAACAAGAAACCGTTCCTATTGGCCCGAGTCAAAGTTCAGCTTCCTTTCTCGAGTGTGGCCTCAAAGCAGATTTACCTTTGAATCATTCAAATACGGATAATAATTCAGCACAAAGATTTCAATCCAGCCGGAGACATTGGAAAGCAGAGGCAAGAAACAAGAAAAGTTCGGAGTGTGAGATACCAAGTTCAGACAAAGGGAACGAGGATGGAACTTGAGTAATCCACAAAATCATATCAGTGGCTGCCGAAGGTGAAGTTTTTGTTTGGTAAAACTCTTACTTCTCTGCTTAGTTTATTATTACTATTGCAGATGCTAATGATCTCCCATAAAAAGAAAAGAAAAAAAAAAAAGCAATTGATACCCTTGTAGTGGTTAAATTAGATGCTACATCTGATTATTTACGTTGGGTGGATTTGAACCGTAGATCTATACATAATCGCACACACACCTATGTGTATGTGTGCTTACTGGGAAGTTATTTAATCAAATCTACGGTTCAAATCCACTCGGTGTAAATAAGCAGATGTAGAATCTAACACTGCCTTGTAGTGTAACATGTGACATGATGTTGTTAGGTAAGTGTCAAATATGTTGTTACATTTTGGTAATAGATAAGTTCTTACCTTTTACACACATTGTAGTACTACCCCACCTAAAATTGCTATATATGTATATATTAATAATACTTTCATGTTGCATTTGGATCAAAGTACATAAAGGTGAATCTGGAAAGAAGAAAGAAAAATGAAGGATTTAAAGGAAATGTATCTGTTTGAGGGAGACAAAAGGTAAGGGGTGAGCGAAAAAGCCGAAAAATCGACAAACCGAACCATTTGGAACTGTACTGACGCAAAAATCATTTACTCGGTTTTTCTTTTTCGGAAAAAAATAGAAACTATTATTTTGAATCATGTATGGTTTCTCAAGATAAAACCATAGCGCTTGAGTCGAACCGAACCTAATTGAAAGTTTTACATTAGAGAACCTACATGTAAAAATGGTTTGTAGTCAAGTGATAACTATATTCTTTTTTACTAAAATATCAAAGTTTCAAATTACCATACAATTAGTATTCATTAGTCATTACATTATAAAGACAAGAAGAGAAGAAGATACAAACCGAGTCAACGAAGCTAAACTCTTAAACCAGAAACCTTAAAAGAAAAAAGAAAAACTAAATACGAACCAAAACCAAAATAAATGGAACCCTATTATATTAAACCGATCGTTTTGGTTTTTTTTATTTTATATAAACAGAGTTCATTGGTTCATGCTCAGTTTTTGCTAAAAATCGAGGCAAACCGAACCATGCTCACTTGTATAAAAAATGGCTCAAAGTAGAGTCTAAGGATTATAATTCTATTGTGAATTCACCGACAAAGTTGAGTAAATTTGTTATTAGGAATATATAACTTTTAACTTGAATTCATAGCTTCAAATGAAGTCGTATACAAGGTAGCATGTTGGTAAACACCTTGCGCCTAGAACCTGTTTAATCATGAGTTCGAGACACAAGGTGGGGAATTTGAAAACCAGTAACTAGAACTATCCTCATTTAAAAATAAAAGGATAAAAAAAATGAAGTTGTTTTTTAGAATTCTTAACGATTTTTTCAATTTTAAAAGGGGCTTACTATTCATAGTGCAATTTTTTCCGGTTACAGTGCGAAATAATTCATTTGTCAAAAAACCCTTTAACATTTTTCGAAATCCTCTCAACCTCCGAATTTTAAAACTTACCAAATCGTCAAATTTGTCCGATAGTATCATTTAGAACACAATAATTATCAAGAAGTATGAAACCTAATTCGATTTTGAGATTAAAAAATGTTTTTTTTTGTCGATTTTCGACATTTTTATGAATTTCGTGTTCTGTTGCACGAAATGAAACACTCCATTTCGTGCAATACAACACGAAACGCTTTATTTTTCAGAATTTTGTATTATTTCGTGTTCTGTTGCACGAAATGAAACACTCCATTTCGTGCAATACAACACGAAACGCTTTATTTTTCAGAATTTTGTATTATTTCGTGTAAATTTACACGAAATGCAAGCTTGCATTTCGTGTAAATTTACGTGAAATACAAGCTTGCATTTCGTGTAAATTTACAGGAAATGCAAGCTTGCATTTCGTGTAAATTTCCAGGAAATGCAACGTGAAATCACTATTTTTTTTAATTACTCCATTTTTAACACTCAAATAAATACAAGAGAATAACAACAAACTTAAAATGAAATTCAAATACTAAATAAACTAAAATTCAAATGTAAATACAAATTAAAATAAACCTATATTTCGTAAACTACGTGCCATACTTTAATATAATAACGATATACACAAATCCATAAGACATTGCATAGTATTCATAACAAAAAATATATATTGCAAAATCTACAACCAAACTACAAAAATTATATGGTTTACATGCTAAAAAAAAAAAAAAAAAAATTAATAGTAAACAGACCAATTTCTTTAAAACAATAAAGAAAAAAGTTAAGTATTAAAAGTGTATGATTTATGGTCATTTAATTTGTAATATTCATCACTGTAATTATTATTATTATTATTATTATTATTATTATTATTATTATTATTATTATTATTATTATTATTATAATTATTATTATTATTATTATTATTATTATAATTATTATTATTATTATTATTATTATTATTATTATTATTATTATTATTATTATTATTATTATTATTATTATTATTATTATTATTATTATTATTATTATTATTATTATTATTAGGGTAAATTACAAACACCCCCCTGAGGTATGACCAAATTACAAAAACACCCCTCTTGTTTGGATAATTACAACCACCCCCCTCAACTCATCAAATTTAGTGGAATCTTCGAGATTATATGGAATATTATCACTTTTGTACCCGTTTTATCCTATTCAAACTCTACATTATCAAGCAAGATGACCATAATATGTGATTTTTAGCTTGTATATATCAGTTTGTGGTGCATCGAAAACTGTATTTTTTACACAAAGAGTACAAACTAGAGCACATTTCACGGAATGTAGATGACTATGTTGAATTTGTCACCATAAAGGTAAGAAAAAATCATAGTTGAGGCCTGAGGGGGGTAGATGTAATTATCCAAACAAGAGGGGGGTTTTTGTAATTTAACCATACCTCAGGGGGTGTTTGTAATTTACCCTTATTATTATTATTATTATTATTATTATTATTATTATTATTATTATTATTATTATTATTATTATTATTATTATTATTATTATTATTATTATTATTATTATTATTATTATAAGATTTAGGATCGTATGTAACTAGTGTTTGTAATCAAAACCTATAATTTTAGCATAATTTAGTTTTATTCTTAAAATATATGTTTTTATAGCAAATCGAATCCTAAATCTTATGAATCAAATTGTGAGATTCTTGTTCTTGTTCCTACATAAAAAAAAAATCGTATTAAATAATGTGAAATCCCTTAAAAAAATGAAGTTATTTAATACGATTTTTTGTTATGCAGGAACAAGAACAAGAATCTCACGATTAAAGTATGGTCCGTAGTTTACGAAATATTTATTTTGATTTGTATTTACATTTGAATTTCAGTCTACTTAGTATTTGAATTTCATTTTAAGTTTGTTGTTATTCTCTTGTATTTATTTGAGTGTTAAAAATGAAATAATTTAAAAAAATAGTTGTTTCACGTTAATTTACACGAAATGCTCAAATAGCCTGTAAATTACCTTTTTCATTTTTTTATTGAAAAAATATACACAAATATATTTATATATATTATTAATATTCCCAAAATAAATACGGAATTCTTTCTTGAATCGACAAAAAAAATTATTGATAAATACATTTACAATAATGAAAGAAAACAAGAAAGAATTAATAAAAAAAAAAGAAAAATTCAATTCCGTTTATTTCGACTATAAAAAAGCTACTATTAAATTTTTTTTATTTTAGCATGTAAACCATATAATTTTTGTAGTTTGGTTGTAGATTTTGCAATATATATTTTTTGTTATGAATACTATGCAATGTCTTATGGATTTCTGTATATCGTTATTATATTAAAGTATGGTACGTAGTTTACGAAATATAGGTTTATTTTAATTTGTATTTACATTTGAATTTTAGTTTATTTAGTATTTGAATTTCATTTTAAGTTTGTTGTTATTCTCTTGTATTTATTTGAGTGTTAAAAATGGAGTAATTAAAAAAAATAGTGATTTCACGTTGCATTTCCTGGAAATTTACACGAAATGCAAGCTTGCATTTCCTGTAAATTTACACGAAATGCAAGCTTGCATTTCCTGTAAATTTACACGAAATTCAAGCTTTTATTTCGAGTAAATTTACACGAAATACATAAAAAACTAAAATACTATGGTTTCGTACATCGTAAAAAAACACTATTTCGTGCTTCTTTGCACGAAATGCTTCTATCCATTTCGTGTTAGGGAATACGAAATACTCATGCACGAAACACGGTTGGAAAAGGGTTTGAGAGAAATGTGGTTTTTTTCTTGGAAAATTACAAATGAAATAAAGTCGCACTGCAAGCCGGTAAAAGTTGTTCTATGAATAGCATTTCAGATTTTAAAATTGTTTAGTTATATATTATACATTGTGCTTCCCATCAGAGCAATCATGTATAAGTAATTGAAACCCATAGAAGACATCTGAATAATGCGGGATCACTCGAAACGGGTAGCTTGGAAGTCGAGTTAGAAAGTTGACTACAAAATAGGGGTAACTGCACACGAGTTTCACATTGACTGAACGAAGGATGCGTGTTCCCTTTACTAACAAAACCAGGCAACAATGAAAATTGAGGTATTTTATATATTTTTATATTATATTATATATCGTACTATTTAATAATTAAATTAATTAAACAACAAATAATATAATATAATTATTTTTATTTAAATTACTAATAGGGTAAATATCTAGGGTTCGAGTCTCCTTCCGTGGTTGCGATGGATTTACATGTTTTGACCAATAATAAATCAATACTAGAGTTGGGCGCCTATTGGATGCATATATATATATATATATATAAAATATATATATATATATATATATATATATATATATATATATATATATATATATATTAATTTATGTTAGTGCTAGTGTGCTACAATATTTGGATGTATTATGAATGAACAATGTTATTAGGTTTTTTTGGCCCTTTTTTTTTAATCAAAACTAGCATTTTCCCCGTGCGATGCAAATACATGATAATTACAATTATAATAAAATATATTAGTGATATAAAAAACGGCATCAACATATATACAAATTTAATATTACAAACTAAAAAAAACTATAAAAACTTAAATGTCAATCATTAAATAAATTATGCATATTTTTTATTAGAAAAAATAGGCTTGAAAATAATAATAATAATAATAATAATAATAATAATAATAATAATAATAATAATAATAATAATAATAATAATAATAATAATAATAATAATAATAATAATAATAATAATAATAATAATAATAATAGTACATAGTAATTATTATTATTATTATTATTATTATTATTATTATTATTATTATTATTATTATTATTATTATTAAAAAAATATAGATATAGTGGATTATGATTGTGCCAACGAGATTTGGTGTTAAAATAATTAGAAAAAAAATAGCTGGAAAATAGGAGATAAAATAAATATATTTACACATAAATTAATTTATTTTTACAAATATGTCATTAGGGTTTCCTAGGTTACCCTAGCGATATCTTTCTCTTATATATAAGATTGTTTAAAGAAATGGAGAAAAATACACAGGTTCTATGAATAATCCAACTTTTAGTTGGACCACGACGTAGATCTTTTGAGCCTTGCCCTTGGGCCAACCCCATACAAAACACACTTAAAAAACCACGTGAGATGCTCGAAAATATTCGCTAGTTAAACTTTCACGCTCTAATCAGAAATCGTGTGTACGACAAACTGAAATAGTTGAAGTAAGCAAGAGATTATGTATTTAGTTGATGTGAGATTTCTTGTTTCCCTTTGTATTAATTAATTAATTAATTAAATATATTTTATAATACTTTTTGGGACCATGTGATAGCAATATGGCATTTGAGTTGGCAATTGATTAAAACGTGGCCAAATCATCACTTATTAACAAGTCGAAGAAAAAGTGGGGATAAAACTGTACATGTACATCAATGGGGTCCCATGTGTAACTTCAAAAGTTGGACAACATATCACAGGTTCAATGTATTTTCAACCTCAATTAGATTAACTGAACCTAAAAGACTACATAGTGAACATTAAAAAATATATAATAATAATTTAAAAAAAATACTAATAAAAATAAAATAAAATAGTATGCACATTGCAAGAAGAGAACAAGATTCTCGGAGTAGACAAGACTTGACTAGGATCGGAATGAAATTTATATGAACCAAAATGCCGTCTTAGTCAAGTTGTTAATTAAATATAAAAAATGAGAAAATGAAAAAAAACAAAATAAGATGTCATTTGCGCTTCGCATCAAAGAAATAATGCAAATTTTTAATGATTAAATTCTTGAAATTCCTTATGTTGACATTCCAAAATTCTTGTAGGTACCACCAATAACTTTTTATTTTTTTATTTTTTTTTATTTTACGAGTACTTTTTAAGGATGCATAATATATAAAAAAAAAAAAATTACACCTAACTCCTTATAACATTAATCTTACATTAAGATGGAAGCCACCCCTGATAACTGATTTAAACTTAACATTGATGGTTAAGCCATTACCAAGCCGGGTAAAGGTATTGGTGGTAGTAATTGAAATAGTTCAGGTAATTCTTGAAAAATATTGGTATCACCACCAATAATAAGGCGGAAGTTTGTACGTTTTGTTTCGGCATTAAGCAAGCTGTTAATCTTGATATTAAAAACTTAACATTGATTCTCTTTTCACTTATGATAAAGCATTTATTCGCGCTATGTTGATGATCTAATTGTTACAGGTAATGATTCTACGGATGTGACTCGTCTTAGGAATTATCTTACGTTACTTTCACATGAAGGACCTTGATGTACTGAAATAATTTCTTGGCATTGAAGTGAGTCGAATTTAAATGAAATTTTCCTGTGCCAGTGGAAATGTGCGCTGGACATTGTGGCTGAGACGGGTTTGTTAGATGCCAAGCCAGCATCCGTCCCAATTGAACAAAACCATCACCCGCTTTGTCAGAACACCCACTTATGGAGGATCCAGAATGTTATCAGCGTTTGATTGATCGACTAATTTACTTGACGATAACTAGGGCTGAACTTAGTTATTCGGTGCATATATTGGCGCGATTCATGCAGAATCCAAAGGTAGATCATTGGGGAGCTGCGATGTGCGTAGTTCACTATTTAAAAGGACAACCTGGCCAAGGTGTGTTGTTGTGTTCTGACAGTGACTTGCGACTGCACGTCTACTATGATTCGGATTGTTTCCCGATAACACGAGGTTCGTTAACCGGTTATTTCGTGATGTTAGGAGGGTCGCCTATCGCTTGGAAAACGAAAAAAACAACTGTTGAGGTGCAAACAATGTCCCATATCGGTTTAATATGGGAAATATCACTTATTTATAAGGAGGTGATAGCAACTCTATTGGTATGAAGCCTTTTGGGGAAATCCAAGAGCAAAATCAATTGGGTCCGGCCCAATTCAGACAATATCATACCAATGTGGAGTTTGTGCTATAAAAATAGGTAAACTTGAAACTGACCTCCTTACCCCTAAAAAATGTTTTTGTTGGAAAAGTTTTTTAGATTCAAACTTGACTTGCACAAAGATATAGATAAAAATCTTGATGTTTTTACAAAACTCGTGCAATATATAAAGTTAAATGGGGATAAAAATATTGATGAATATACCCTCATTGTTCTGTTAAATTCTATTCCAGATTCTTACAGTGATGTAAAATCTGCTATTAAGTATGCCAGAGACAAAGTGACTTTGGATGTTGTTATAAATGGTTTGAAAAGAAACGATCATGATTTAAAAACCAATAAGAGTAACAAATCTTTGTGTGAATTAGTTTTGTGAAAAATAAGTCTAAAAACAAGTATTCAAACAAGCCTTCTTCTTCTGGTAACCAAAATTTTCAAAAACAGGATAAGGGTATAGGAAAGAGTAAGAACAAGCTCAAACATAGAAAGTGTTAGAACTGTGGTAAAGCTAGTATTATGCTAATAGATGTTCTAAACCTAAAAATGAGAATAAGGCTAATAATGAACATGCTAACCAAGTTGTTGAAAACATGGGTAGTGTGTTTATGATTACAAATGAATATCTTGAGTATGTGAATTATGTGTCTGCATCTTCGACTGGTAACGACTGGTTGTTGGATTATGCTTGCTCAAATCATGACACCTCACATAAGCATGTTTTCATCTTACATTGAACTTAAGAATGACTTTGTGTCTATGGCTGATAGCAGCAAGGGACATGTACTTGACATTGGAACTGTATGTCTTAAATTTCCATCTGGTTATGTGCTTAACTTGAAAAATGTGAGACATGCTCCTAAGCTTAGTAGTAATTTGATGTCTTGTGCTATCTTAGAGGTTTACGGTTATAAGGGTACTTGGGGTATTGGGGTGATGAATATCATGCATGATGGTTTACTTTAATTTAAGGATGTGAGAATACACAATGTTGCATCTGCTATATCTGTTTCACATGTGAATTCTATCCAACATGACATGACTGATCTTTGGCATAAAAGATTATATCACATCAATAGCAAATGATTAGGGATTTTGCATAAAAACAATTACTTGAGTGGTGATATTGTTGCTGATATGCCTCTATGTGATTCATGTGTTATGGGTAAACAGTCTAAAGTAAACTTCCCCAAATCCCATTTCCCTAATACTTGTAAGTGCACTGAAATCCTTAAGTATGTTCATGCTGATGTTTGGGGTCCTGCACTTGTCTCCACACTTGATGAAAATAGGTATTTCTTGTCTGTGGTTGATGATTTTTCAAGAAAAGTGTTTATTTTCATACTTGTGAAAAAATATGATGTGTTTGATAAGTTCAAAGCATGGAAAACTTTCATTAAAAAAAAAAACAAGAAACTTAGAACTCTTAGAACTGATAATGGCACTGGATTTTGCAATCATGAATTTGATGTTTTGTGTGCTGAGTTTGGTATTATAATACATAGGACTGTTGCATATACACCTCAACATAATGGTATAGCTGAAATAATGAATAGAACATTAATGGATAGAGTTTGGTCCATGTTGCATTCTTCTGGTTTGCCGAAAGTTTTTGGGGTTGAGCTATTTTGACTGCAGCTTATGTGATAAATAGATCTCTTTATGTGCCTTTGTCTGGTAATTTGCCTAAAACTATTTGGTCTGGTAAACCTACTGATCTGTCTAATTTAAGAGTTTTTTGTTGCCCTGCCTTTGTTCACCAGAAAACAGATAAATAGAACATAGATCTATAAAATATGTTTTTATTGGTTATCCTGAAGGAATTAAAGGTTATACATGTTGGCTCAATAATGCACATGGTTTCAAAACTATCATTCGTAGGAATAAAGTGTTCAATGACAATGAATTCCCATGCTTGCCTATGCCTTCATTTATTGTTCCTCCCATTGCTCCTAGTGAGATGGAGAAATCTCCTCTGGGAGTGGAGGAAAATGAGATATATGATGATGATGATGATGATGAGTTATCTTTTGTGCCTGAAAATGTATTTGATCAAAATGTTGAGTCTAACTTGCCTAATATTGATGATTTGCATGATTATCAACTTGATATGGATAGGCCTAGAAGTGAAATTAAGAGACCACACCATTTTGATAATTTTCAGCTTGCCTCTTATGTGTTTAATGTGTTTGATTCATTAGATGTAAATGAACCTAAGTGCCATAAAGATGCTTTAAATTATGCTTAATCTGCTATGAAAGAAGAAATTAACTCACTACATGTCAATCATACTTGGATTCTTGTTCCTAAACTAGCTTAGTGCTCTGTGATTGAATGTAGATGGCTCTTTAAGCTAAAATATGAAATTGATTATGTGAGATACAAAACGAGGCTTGTAGCTAAAGATTTTACACAAGGAGAAGGCATTGATTATAATGAAACATTTACTCCTGTTTTGAAATTCACTACTGTCAGAATTATGCTTGCTCTAGTTGGCCTCTTTGATGGGAACTTAAGCAAATGGATGTTAAAACTGTGTTTCTGCATGGTGATCTTGATAAACAAATTTTCATGAAACAACATGAGGATTTTGTTGATTCTGTTCATCCTGATTATGTTTGTTTGTTGAAGAAATCTATGTATGGCCTTAAGAAGTCTCATAGACAATGGAACAAAAAAATTGACACTTGTATGTTGTCTTTGAAGTTTAAAAGAAGTACTTTTTGTCATTGCTTGTATTTCATAAATCATTGTCAAATCTCATATGTTCCTCTTGATTTATGTTGATGACATGTTTATTGACAGTCCTTGCTTAAAACCTATTGATCATGTGAAAACAATGTCTTAGTGACAATTTTGACACGAAATATCTTGGTGATTCTAAAAAAATTCTAGATATGGACATAATTAGGAACATAAAGGATTGTTCTTTACTTCTGAACCAATCTGCCTATGTGGAAAATATTTTGGATAAATTTGCCATGAAAGATGCCAAATTTGTTATTGTGTCTTTAGCTGCTCATTTCTTGTTAAGTAAGGAACAGTCTCCCAAAACTGAACCTGAAAAGTGTGATATGAAATATGTTCCGTGTGCTAATACAATTGGTTCTAGCATGTACTTAATGGTCAGCACAAGATCAGATATTGCATATGTATATGGCTAATCCAAGCATGCCTCATTGGGAGGCTGTGAAATGGTTAATGAGATATTTTAAAGAACCTGTCAAAAACATGAATTGATTCTTCTAAGTGTGAAAAAAGGAATTATTCTATGTGGCTGTGGATTCCAATTATATTAATAATAGAGATAATAAGAAATCTAAAACCTCCTATGTATTTACTTTATGTGGATCTTGTATAAGTTGGAAATCACAACTACAAAATATTGTTGCCCTTTCAACCACTGAAGCTGAATACATTACAACTACTGAGGCTGTGAAATAATCTATTTGGTTAAAAGGGCTTCTATCTGAAATTGGTTTTTTGAAAGAAAAATTTGTGGTATTTTTTGATAGTCAATCAGGGATTCAGTTGTACAAGAATCATGTCTTTCATGACAGAACAAAACTCATTGACATCAAGTTCCACTTTATCAGAAAGATTGTGGAAGAAGGAGTTGTAGATCTTGAGAAAATCCTTCCGAATTCAATCCTGCAGATATAGGTACTAAGTGATTACTTGTGGAGAAGTTCAGATCATGTTTGAGAATTCGGACCATAATCTCAAAACTTGATTAAAACATAAATTATGATTTCTACTTGCTGTGTGCAAGCCCTTTTGTGCTTTCTGTGTGATAGCTTTTTTTATAATTTTTAAATCTATGTGATTTCAAAAAATAATCTTGGTGATTACATCCTTTGTGGAAAAATATTAAGATTCAAAATTACGGCAATTGTGATCCCGGTCCATTAATTGTGTTCATAAAAAAAAATACTTTTTTTGGTCTCAGGTGGAGAATTTGTTAAGATTTGAGCCCAATAAAATGAGCTTCGGTAATTTGGGTCAGTATTTATAAATTGCCAGCCCAACTCAAGGAATCGGGCGTAAAGCAACTTAAGCCCACTACCAAGGTCAAACCCGATCTTGACCGTTCATTTTGTGTAACAGATCATGTACGTTGATTTCTTCATTTCTTACCCTCTCCCAAACCTTAGCAACTCATTTTAGCTGCGCCGTTTCTCTCTCCTCTTGTCCCCTTCTCTCTCTACAGTGTTTCGTCAGCCATTGTCGTTTTCCAACGACACCGTCGCAGGTCTTGCCAAACAATGGGTGTCCTTGCCGTAGAAGCACATTTAATACTGATGACCGTTGACACTTCGTGTATAAATAATGTAGTGAAAGAGAGAGATAAGTGTGACTTTACCTTTTGGTCAAACCGGGGGTTCTACCTCCAAACTCTTCTGTGAGTGATTGACGATCTCTAAGTGAGGAAAACTGGGTTTGTGTTGAGTGGAGAGGGTGAGTTGTGACTGAATTGATTGTGCATGTGTTGGTGAGTCAACTCAGTTAGAGTTCTGGGTAGATCTAGGGTTTTGGGCTAGTGGTTGTTGCTTGGTGCTTGTTTCCAATTTGGGTTTGCGACCAAATCTTGGATCTTCTCGATTGAACACTAGAAAAGGAAATTGATGAGTCGTTTATTGATACATGCAGCTCTTTTCTTGAGCTATTTTACATTCTATCTCTTTCCCTCGTTTTGTCACTACAGATCTATGGCTGGAAATATTGGAACATGTACCTAACAGTGGTATAAGAGGCATGGCCCAGACTTAACCGTGTTGTGGAAATTGCTGGAATCTGTGTGAATTTGCCGGAATCCTCGATGCCGAACAAAAATTGGTGAGCACCCCTTGCGCAAAGGAAAGCGGCTCGACGAGCTCCAGGTGGGAGGCTCGGTGTTCCTTTGTTCGAGGCTCAGTGCGCTCTGAAACAAAGATGGTGTGAGCCCCAGGCCAAAATTGAGGGGAAGTTCGATGGTCATTTGTGGTCCGACCTATATGGTCCTTTGTTCGAGGGGAGGATTGTTAAGGTGCAAACAATGTCCCACATCGGTTTAATATGTGAAAGATCACTCCTTTATAAGGACACTACTAGAAAAATAGGCTATTGTGACGGCTTAAAGCGTCACGATATTGACTTATTGTGACGATTTGGCTATTGCGACGCTGGGCCAAGGCGTCACGTAGGTGGCCGTCATAATAACTTATCGTGACGACGAAGCCGTCTCAAAAGACGCACTATTATGACGCCCCTAGGCGTCTCAAATATATATATGTTGTGATGCCAATAGGCGTCCCGTTATGGAATTTTAACTCCTGTAACTGCCTATTTTTATGACATTTATAGGCGTCATAAAATATCATATAATGACCCTTCTAGTGTCTCAATAAGTTTATTTATGTGACACTTTAGAGCTCTTTAGAATGATTATAATGTCGCCTGTATGGGTTTCATATCATTATACACAAGCCATCTAATTTTTAAGGCTCATGAACATTAAATTTAAATCATACACAAACCAAAAAACCATTTATATACAAACATGCCAAAAACTGTTCGTCAAATTGCTGCTACCCATTACAATGGTTGAAAACAACAAAAAATATTTAAATAACAAGCGTACTTAAACATCTGTAATATATAATCTCCCCCTTACAAGGTCTAATGTAAAACTAATACTCCAATCTTGAAAGCAACTTTGAATGCATCCAAATGTATGACTTGATCAATAAAACTCATACCCACTTATCTTCAATATCCTTTATGCATCAACTTTATCCTGTTTAAACTATCAAATATCAGTTAAGTTCAAATAAAAAGAATCTAAAACAAAAAATTATCATATGATATGGTGGAATCAAAAAAATTATTAGAACATTAGATCAAAAGCACACAAATTGAACAACTTCAAAACAGAACCTTATATTAAAATCATAAGATAATGGCATTTTACCATAATGCTTGGCTCCATAGATTATTGGAGCAACCAATACTATCTTCAACAGATTCAGTCATGAGATTCTTGTTTGGATAAAGGAACCAAACCTTGTTTCAACCTGAAAATAGTGTAAATTAAAATATGGAGATATTGATAATTCAGAACAGAGAACACAAACAAGAAAAACTATAAGTCAAGTATTATTACTCAGTAGGGAGACACCATAAACTGTATTAAATGTGCAGCAGCCAACAAAGGACAAATATTATTATTCAAAAGTATTTTGTTAGCAGTACATAAAACAATTACGTCAACAGTTTGTGAATAATTACAAAACACTATATATGTACAATACCTTGTCAGATACAACAAAAGTGGCAACAACATAAGGTAAATCAACTAATTTTTAGCTTCACCAATACTTCACAAGGACACCACTAAATAGAAGATAAAACAGGTTCATGAGTATATATCACTAGGGGTGTTATTAGTTTTTAAAATATAAGGATGTAAGAGAGAGAACTCATACCAGTTGTTCTTTAGAGCATCCACATCTGGAGAAATAATTAATTGAGCACTGCAAACAATAGAGAAAGGGCTAGGGTTGGCATTTGGGTAGAACTAAGTTTATACTTAGAAAAAAAGAATAGATGCACATATCAATTTCTACTGTGACATTATAAACTAAAGCTAAGTCCTCACAATAAAACCAATGCATTGAAGTACCAGTCGACACCGAGGAACTGAAGCCGCGGAAATAAAAATAGAATTGATTCACTTTAAATTACGAGAAACAGTTACAACACTAACATTATTACATATAAAGAGGGCAAATAAAATGCAATCAAATATCAAAAATAAAATACTAGTAATCAGGATTCTTCGTCAGAACCCGTTGTTACAAAATCACCCTGCTCGATGTAAATAACCTACACAAAACTAATCAACCATTCTTTTAAACCAAATTTGCACAAAAATTAATCCAGTTTATACCAAAATCCATAAATGAAAAGTGAAAACAATTGTGTTCTCACATATACAAAAAATAAAATAAAATAAAAAATCATTTTTTTTCAATTGGAACACCAACAAATTTTACCTTAGCAATCTCAACAACATTAGCCGGCTCAAGCAGCTGAGCCAGTTCTCACTATCCTCATTTTCCGATGCACCGAGTATGAAAGGTCCTTGAACTTCGTCTTCTTCTTTCTATTCAACGTTTAACTTGTAGCCCGAGTTCTGCCTTAAGCAGGGGCATGGATTATTCCACAATGTTACACATTATAGCTAATACTAAAAGGCAAAATTATTCCTTTTCTGTCCAAAACTATGAATTAATTTTTTGAAGAAAGAAAAAAATACCTAAAAATTCATTTACATTAAAATATATTTTTGATAATTCGGAAAAGGAAATAATATATTCACGGAATTAATGTTCCGCACTTCTAGATCAAAGCGTCTCAATATAATAGATGTTGAGACGCATTTCAATTGCTGTCACATTAGGGTGTCATTAGGCCGTCACATTAGTCTATTTTTCTAGTAGTGGGAGGGGATAGCAACTCTATTGGTATGAGGCATTTTGGGGAAACCCAAGAGCGAAATCAATTGAGTCCGACCCAATTTGGACAATATCATATCAATGTGGAGTTTGTGCTTTCCCGATGGGGCCCAACAACATATTGTGTCTCGATTGTTGGCAAAGGCAGAGTATTTCATAAACTTATATAAATTAAACATTTAGAAGAAAGCAAAAAAAATACTTCCTTGTTTATGTTTGTATTATTTTTTTATCACAAGATTTAATAGAGATTAGGGATTGAGATTGTGAAAAATATTTTATAGGATAAATTATAGGGCAAATGCAAATAGGCCCATGACAAATGGACTTAATTAGAATAGGGACATCCGGTTTTTTGTCTTGCAAAAAAACCCATTACTTCAAAGTTTATTTAAAGGGTTAATCACAAAACGTCCATGACAAGGGCACTTAATTAATACAGGGACATACAATTTTTTTGTCTTTCAAATAAATCCAGCTAATTCAAACTTATTTGCAAATAAGGAAAATCATTTTATATATACCAAAATTACCCTCAATTCATTGAAAATTCAATTCAACTCCAATTTCATGATTTACACCCCAATTTAGCCCAATTTCATCAATTAACCAATTTTAACCCTAATTTCAATTTTGACCCCAATTTTGACCCGCCACCACCGGAGACCGCCGGTCGCCGCCGTTGTCCGGCGTTGATTTTTTTTTTTTTTTCTTAAAAAAAATATTTGAATGAATATTACTGTCTTGGCTGCTAAATTACTGCCTCCAGCAGTTATTTAACTGTCGGAGACAGTAATTTAACTGTTAATTGACTTTTTTATTCTTACAAAATATTTTTAATTAATATTATTGTATTCGTTGCTAAATTACTGTCTGCAGCAGTTATTTAACTATCAGAGTGATTTTTCTACAATTTTCGGTGAACATACTGATTTGGGTGAAGAAAATCCGGTGGAAATATTTCTAGCAGTTTTCGTATTTTTGAGTTTGCATTCACATAAACTAAAAGAGAGGGGGGATCTGTATATTTTTTAGTATTTAAGGGAGGATATTTTCGAAAAGTGGAAGCAGATGGGCTTTTTTGTAGGACTGTTTTTTGTTTGGATTGAAATGCAAATAAGTAGCATTCAATGGGCTTATTTGGCATTCACCCTAAATTATAATAGAAAGTTAAATTTAAAAGGTGGAAATAATAATTTATTTTTTAATGTGGACCATATATAAATATTTGTAAATAAAAAATCAATATATAATAGTAAATAAAAGTTAGTATACCAATCAATTACTAATTATTTATGTATATATCCATCCAATATCTATAAGTATTAGTATATATATACAATAGTAGTAAAAAAAAAATTGGGGGGGACAACAGCCCCCTGTCCCATAGAAGTTCCGCCACTAGTTCCATGGCAACTACATGCTGTGAGTTTAAGTGGCTGAAAGTACTTTTGCATTTGCTCGGGATCTCACGTGACAAACCAATGCGCTTGTATTATAATAGTCAAGCAGCTTTGCACATCGCCGCAAATTCTGTTTTTTTATGAACGAAACATATTGAGATTGATTGTCATTTCGTTCGGGACGAAATAAAACAAGCTACTATTGTTACGTCCCATGTATGGACACATGAGCACCTCGCCGACATTCTGACCAAGGAACTTGGTAAACTGCAATTCGATCAATTTCTTCACAAGTCGAAATTCACAATATTTATGCACCAACTTAAGGGGTTATTGAGATACATTTTATATATATATATATATATATATATATATATATATATATATATATATATATATATATATATATATATATATATATATATACGTTTGATATTATTGTATTTTAGATAGTTTATTCAGAATGGTAACATATAATATTATAATCTTATATGATTTATGTTTAATAAGAACAAACACAATATTTCTTCTCCGAAAAGACTTTACAAATAACATTGAATTATATGAATCTCTATATTTGGAGAAGTGGTTTCACACACCTGCAATCAGATTTTCGGAATCATACATCAATGTGATAGTGGATATTTCAAGAAAAAAAAAATATACAAATAATATTTTGAAATTGTTGTAAATATTATAAACATTATGGGTATTCTTATATTTAGCCATGCGTTCGAGGAAGTTAATTAACTTTCCACTATTGTAACATCTTATAACTTTTATTTGGTGATTTTATCCTATTTGAATGAGAAAAAGAAAAACTCTCTCCTAAATATCCCCACAATTATCTCTCGATGATTGTCTCTCTTATTATTATTTTCGTTGTATCTCTATTCTTGTTATTTATTTCTTATGTTTAGTCCACAATTGCAAAGTCAAAAAGCAAGATTCAGTAAGCAAAACTAAAGAGTTAGATTAAGTAGGTCATTTTACAACATAAATTTTATTTTTAGTAGTTATATGTTAAGAAAAGATTCTTTTAGTCGTCATCTTAAAATATGAATTAATTCAGTCTAATATATTAACCCAAAGTACTTACGAAATATTGTTGGTGTACTCATTTCTAATAATGTGATGAAAAAAAATCTAAATATTTTAATTGCCTCCCCGTGTGATAGCTTGCAGTATACCTCGTTTGATTGCGAAGATAAGAATAAATAATATCATGTAAATTTAATTAAAATATCAGACCTTGGGACGTCCAACAAAAAACTCCATAAAGGGCAAAATAAAGAAAGATAAATATAATAACGTAACATAATATTTTTGTGTTGATCCAAAAAATTATTGGGTTACCAAACATCAAACAATGTTCAATTATTTTATTAATCATAACTAATATCCCCAATCAAAACGAAGGCCTTAATTGATATTTATGTTCTGTAATTATCGAAATTTTGGTGGAAAATAGTAACTATCGAAGTTATACAATGCAATAACGAATTGATTTCACGAAAAGTCATGAAAAACATTTGTTTTGGGAATGTTCTTTTACCCTACTCCTTTAATCTATAAAATAAATTTGAAATTCATAATTAAAGACCAAAAAAAAAAAAATAACAATTAAAGAAAAAAAGTAGGAAATTTCTAGAATTCGACAAAATACGACAGTCCGATAAAGACTTATTTGGAGAAGCAGTTTTGGTTAAAAATAAAAACACGTGCAATAATCACGTGCCAACCTACGCGTGCAGTTATATATATACTATGGTTAAGTTAAAAACCAGCTAGCAGTAGCAGCCACCAGACTAATTCCTCATGTGGTTGCAATTTGCAAAGAATCTTGACTTGTTTCACACGAGTTACATGCTAATTTAGTTGGACCCATTTTAAATAAGATAAGTTTTTATATTCATATTTATATTCTAGTGGATGATATATTTATTTATAACATAAGTTCAACTATTTTATATTTAATTAGTTTCAAGGGTACATCTAAATTCACAAATAAAAGAGGATTATTCCGTAATTAGTACTTGTTATATTTGCATTTTTTTTCTCTTCTTATTCGTTACAAAATTATTTTACTTTTTTTATAATTTTAATAAACAAATAAACCATCTGAACACAAAATTGAATATTTAAAATTCAATGAGGGTAATTTCATTTTTTTTTACTGGTTTTTTATTTTCATGGTGCAAAGTAATAAATTAAATTGTCATTTTCTTCTACTTCCGACATTATTTCGAGTGTATAAAATGTGAAAAAAACAAAAATCACAATGAATTACTGAAAAAACTATATTTTCTTACTAAAAATAAACTTTTTCTCGCTAAATTATCCGATTGATTGATCTTTTATTGTAATTAGTAAAAATATTTGGTGGAAATCTTTGGAAGAAAATATATTTTTTTTTATTTTTCTCTTGTTCTTTGTCTTTTTCGTAAAAAAATAAATTGTGATTTTATTTAAAATATGTTGATATATATATATATATATATATATATATATATATATATATATATATATATATATATATATATATATATATATATATATATATATATATATATATATATATTATTTTAAACACTTTGTAGTTTCGAAATGATTGATGAATATAAAAAAATGGAGTGTTTTGGCACTTTGCATCCTTAAAAACCAGTAATAGTACTTTGCACCCTCAAAACACAATAAAATGCACGATGCACCCTTAAATCTTAATTGAATAGTAAACGAAAATTCATTTTTTTAGGGGTGCATAATAACAAATTAAACTGTTATTTTCTTCAACCTCCAACCTAATTTTGAGCGCACAAAGTGCGAAAAAAATATAAATTACATCGGATAATTGAAAAAAAAAATTATTTTCTTACAAAATAAGATCAAATAAACTTTTAACACTAAATTATTCAATTGATAGATGTTTTATTGTAATTGGTGGAAATATAAGGTAGAAATATTTGGAAGAAAATATGACTTTCAGATAACTTGATAACGAAATAATTGAAGAATCTTTTTTGTGATAAAAAGTTTAATTTTTAAATACCACTAAAAATGTTAAATTACATTTATTAGCTTTGAAAACTCATATGGGATGCATTATGCATGATATATTGTGTTTCGAGAGTACAAAGTACTATTAATTTATTTCGAGGGTGCAAAGTGCCAAAGTGGTATTTTTCGAGGGTGCAAAGTGAAATTAAGCCTAAAAATATTAAATTATCTTCATTAGCTTTAAAAACTCATTCGAGTTGCATATCACATAATTTATTATAATTCGAGGGTGTAAAGTGCTAATAATTTTTTTATGGTGCAGAATGCCAAAATGCTAAAATTCAAGGATGCAAAGTGGGATTAAACCCATATTAATGTTACAACAACAAAGTATTGGAACAAAGAATCCCATGTTTTATGACATAAATAAAACCACCATCCCAAATTACTCTTGGGATTCATTTCATACCTATGTACACTCGAGCCTTTACATCTAACAAATTACCACAAAACCAGATCCCGAAAAGCTGAGCACAAAATAAAAAAGCTCTCAATTCTGCATTCAGCTTCTCAACTTCAAAACTAAAAGCTCTCAACCTTCTTTAAACTATATATACTAAAATAAAAACGAATCGAAGCGACACAGACCATCATACAAGAGAGACACGCCCGTACAAACTTAAGTTCTAACCGACATTCAATTTCAGCTAACTAATTTCGAAATCAAAGCGGCCCTCAGCTGATCTTGCGAGAAAAACCGGCCCTCCATTTTCACCGTCGCTTGTTGGATCATCAAATCGTTCACAACCGAAACGCTCGCGTGATGAACATCCAAATCCAACTCTCTAAGCGCCACCATCATCTTAGCCGCCGGATGATTCTTCTTACTACACTGAACCCTAATCATCGCGTCCCACCCGATTATCTTGACGTCTATCTCCATATCAACTATCCCCCCCTTGGAAGATTCCTCTTTGGCCGAGGAATATTCCTTATCCTTCTTCTTCTGCATGGAGGACGACGAAGACTCCAGCTGTCTCCTCAACTCGTCTTTATCGAGCTCGACGTTTTGAAGCTTCGACTTGAGCTCGTTGATGTACGCGATCGCGTCTCCGAGCAGAGATGCTTTGTCCATTTTCGAGACGTTGGGCACGACGGCTCGAAGCGCGTAGAATCTCTGGTTCAACTTCTCTCTCCTCTGCCTCTCCGCTTCGACGTGATTGAGCGGCTCTTCTCTCCCGTTTGCGGGTTTCCTCCCTCGTTTTCTCGGCCGTTTTTCCGGGTCGACGACTCTACTACTCTCGACTTCCTTCACCACGGATGCTTCTAGATCCGACTGATCGGAATCTACAACTCCACCACCACCGCCGCCATTCTTGACCATGCCGGAAGTAAACGAGAGCATGCCTTCGTCGTTGCTTCCTCTAGAAGTTGGAGATGTCTTCTTCTTGTTTTTATTATTGTTGCTGTTATTGTTATTGTTATTCTCACCTTGAGCGCCGAACGGACTTGTTTTTATGCTCTCTCCGAAATTGAGTATCTCTCCCGATTCACGCTTACAAAGACCGGTGTTTCTAACATTGCTACTACCATGGACACCGAATTCGGAGAAATTCAATTCCCGATTGAGGTATCCCGGATTATTAGTAGTTTGGTTATGCGGATTATCGGTCAACGTGCTGGAACACGGATTCGGGTTTTCGTTGCCGAACGCAACTTGCTTACTGGTAATACTACAAGGAACTGAATTGGTGGTGGTGGTGTTGTTGATGTTATTGAATGAATCCTTATCCATGGTGGAGGAAGAAGGGTCGGTCAACCAGAGGGCGGCCGGATCGACGTTGTCGGGTAGGGCCCAAGAGCCCGACCCGGATCCGGAACCCGTTTCGGTGCCGTTGTCGAAATTGAACAGGATTCTGACCTTTTTCATGAGATCCGAGCTCTGGAAGATGACTTCGGTGGAGCCGAGCTCGACGACGCCGTTTGAGGAAGGTATGCAGACGATTGTCTGAAGACCGAATCTCTGCGCCTCGTGGGCCCGGACGCAGCGGTATGCGGCCAGCTTATCCGGCCCGGTTACCCAGACCGGGCTTGAGCTGTACAGGGCCTGGCCCGGAATTCCTGACCCGTTTGCGAAGGATTGGGTCATGGATATCAGGAAGAACCACTCGGTGTCGGTGACTTCTTCGTCGACGGGTTCGTCGGCGGCGGCGGTGGACTGAGTGCCGGAGATCAGGGAGTTCAGTTCCCGGAGCACCTTCTTTCTGTGCTCCTGCTCGGCCGGGGAGGATG
Organism: Erythranthe guttata; assembly: GCF_056151865.1. Classification (NCBI taxonomy): domain Eukaryota; kingdom Viridiplantae; phylum Streptophyta; class Magnoliopsida; order Lamiales; family Phrymaceae; genus Erythranthe; species Erythranthe guttata. The sequence continues at coordinate 5,718,691 of NC_142537.1, read as the reverse complement.
CGGATTTGCGGTTGCCCTTGTCGTCCTCGCCTTTGTAGTATCCGTCTCCCCAAGTCAGCGCCGCCGGAGCGCCGTACTCGGCGGCGGAGGACTGCCAGAAAATCGCGTAAGTCCAGCTCTCGCGGGCGCCTTCGATCAGGGCGAGCAGGCGCTGCTGGAGCGTTTCCTGATTGAAGAACTGGGATGATGCGGCGGCGGCGGCGGGAGGCGGCGGCGGCGATGGAGTGAGGACGAATGGAGTGTGTTGACCGAGACCGGAGGACGGCCAGAAGGAAGTGAGATCGGAAGCGGAGGCCATAAAGGCGTCCATCATGGTGGTGGTGGGGTCTCCCTCCGCCGCCGATGTAACCGCGGCGGCGGAGCTATGAGGAGTCCATATATTCATCGAAGAAAGGTGTCGGTAGGCGGCGGCGGCAATGAATCAATCAACTAAAACTTGTGTTGAATTACAATCAAGAAGAAGAGTAGTAGTAAATTGAAATTCAGCAGAAGGTGTTTATCTCATATCCGTTAATCCAATTCTTGAATCTTTGTTTAGAGAGAGAGAGAGAGAGAGAGTTAAAACTTCTTTTTTGTTTGGGAGAAGAGAGAGAAAGAAGGTAGGTAGAGAGAGAAGGAGAAATGAGGGGCGGCTAATGGTTGGAGCGGAAGAGGAGGAGGGATGTACTATAGAGATAGAATCATAGAATATGTGAGTATTAGGTGGAGTCATTTCGCATTTATTTGGGATGAATTTCAGCTGAATTTCGCCACCTATTCCTTCACTTCACTATATCCTCTCTACTTTTTCTAATTCCTATTATTTCTTCATTTTTTTTATATTTTTTATTTATAAATTATAAGAGTGAATTGTAAAAATATCCTCGTACTATTATAATTTGTTAAAAGAATCAACGGTGGCTGATCGGCGGTCTCCGGTGGTGGCGGATCAAAATTGGTTACTTTGTGAAACTGGGTTAAATTGAGGTGTAAATCGTGAAATTCGGAGTTGAAATAGATTTCAGTGAACTGAGGGTAATTTTGGTATACATATAAGGGTTTCCTTATTTCAAATAAGTTTGAATGAGCTGAAAATATTTGCAAGACAAAAAAGTTGGATGTCCATTTTTGAATTAAATGTCCTTGTCATGGGCCTTTTTGAGATTAACCCTTATTTTATTAGGAAAAATTCTCTTATATTGCTTTTATTTTAGCGTGTAACCTCTTGAAATGTGAGTTTTTATGAGCTCAAAATTAAATTATAAGGAATTTTTTTCGAACAAAAACAACGTCAGATATTTCTTGAGAGGTAATTTGCATAGGAGTGTCGAATGCAATAAACTCTAAATTGTAATATTCGAGTTGGGTTTATACATATACTCGTAGATTTCAGTCGTTCTAGTAAGATCCAAGTCAGTTGTGACCTCGATATTCATTATAATTATTCAAATAATTAATTTTTAAGTTGTACCTTAGAAAGAAAATTGGTTCACATAGGTAATACAATTCGAGTGTTGCTTTTAATTGAAAAAAAATGCTTGGATACGATTTAAACTTATATTTCAAGTTAGTTAAAGTATTCTATTAGAGTATATTATATTATAATGACTCTCGTAATATTAGGATTCTATTATGATTCAGTTATCTACATTAATTAGGATTTAGTTACCTAGTGAAACTCTATTACCTCGTATTACTTTTCTATATATATTTCTTGTAAATCAACCCATAACATAACGGGGGTTTTCTTTTACGTATTATTATTTATCTTCTTTATTTCTCCTATTTTATTCTTCCTATATATTCTTATAGAGTCGTCCATTTGGATAGAAGAATTTGATTTGAGGGAATGATTTGAAATTACTCCAATTTGAAGTATATTTGAAATCCACTCCAATTGCTCAAAAACCAACTAAAAACGAGGGGTGATAATTTAAAATCCATCTCCAAATTCTTCAATCCAAACAAGTACAAGGATTTGTTATTATGAATTTGAAATCCCTTCATCCAATTGCACCCATATATACGTTGGTTCTCTTTTTTAATTTGTCTGAGTTGATTCCTTCGTACAAGAAAAAGTGTTCTAACTTTAGTATTAAGGCATAATTTCAACTTGAATTGAAGTCATAATCACAATTCTCATGTGTTGATGAGATATTAACTGTATTTACCATCAACTTTTTTAGTAAAATTTGGATCTTGTTTAAACATATATAGTAAAGTGAGGGAATTAGGATTTGAACCATTCATTTTCATTATTAATCCCGCTTACATCCTTGAAATATTAATTTTTGACACTTCGTACATTTGAAAAATATTAATAGCATTTTGCACTCTCGAAACACAATAAATCTTGGATAATGCAAATTGAATGAATTTTTAAAGCTAATGCAGGTAATTTAATATTTTTACTAGTATTTTTTTAGAATGCCAAATATTATTTGAAAATTATATTTTTCTTCCAAAGATTTTACCGAATGTTTTTACTAATTACAATAAAAGATCCATCAATTTAATATTAGTGAGACAAAAAAAAAATATTTTTTAATTAAGAAATATTTTTTTCCAGTAGTTCATTGTGAATGTTTAAATATCCGATTCACGGTGAATTGTGAATGATTTATTGTGTTTCAAGGGTGTAAAGTGTTATATTTTTTTCAAGGGTGCAAAGTGCTATATTTTTTTCAAGAGTGCAAAGTGCCAGAATTATACATTTCAAGGGTGCAAAGTGGAATTAAGTCCTAATTATAAGGATTAAATACAATTCTTTTGGTGAAGATTAGTTAAATAAAATTATTTGAAAATATATGGCGAAATTGATGCAATATTCTTAAAAGTGAGTGTCTTTTTTTTCTTTTTTTAGTTCTCCTTTATTACTTTTTTTTTGTCCACTTGGTGCTCTAAAATAGTTTGAAACTTTTCTAACTTTTTTCTTTAAAAGCTCAAATCATGTTCCATTAATGTTGAATTCGACTTATATATATATATATATCAAGGCTTAAATAAAAGCTTAATTACATATTTAAAAGAAAAATAGCTTAATTATATTTTTATTAGCTCGAATATGATTCGACAAGCCCTCTTCTTGAGAATTCAACCTCAAACGCACTATTTTAATGCACGAGTTTTCTTTCTTTATTTATTTATTTTTTATTTTTTATTATGAATATATTACTAATTTTTAACATTGTGTATTATTTGTATTAAAGAAAAAATGAATAATTTTCATTTTTATATTAATTATATATTTGTAATTAAAAATAAAATGTTTGAATATATTTATCAGAAAACAATTAATAAGGTATGTTCCAGATTGAAGGAAAAACAGTCCGAAATAATTATTATTCTTTTAATTAATTAATTAATTAATTTTTTATATTTTTTTTTGTGTTTTGTTATGATGTTTTTTTCATCGTTTGCTTCTACATGCAAATGGGGAACTGAATCTACTGAAATAACTATTTGTAAGCCTCTTTGGCTGAGTTTAATTTCATGTAACTAATGTATGAGATCCTCTTGAATCCTCATTTACTATAAAAGAAAATGAGTGAAAAAGAAAAATAAATATACTAATCTCTCCTATTTATTATTTTTAAATGTGGTTTAAGATATATAATATGCAAACCAATTAAAGAAGTTAAGTATTCAATAGGCCAAAAAAAAATCTTATTTGACATAATTACCTATTTGATCATTGTTAAATACTAGTGAGAGATAACAAAATAAATCTTAACTCATTGTAACATAAAAGAACAATTAACTTTGATTGCTAGTTTTTAATATGCTATAGTTAAAAAAGCAAGTCATTGAAAGTATTAATTAATAATAAATTATATACTATACTTTTACAAGTCAAAGAAATCTCTACACATTGAATAAGAGATACACATATCGTTGACAATATGCTAAGTAAGGTACAAAGAGGAAGTAATTCCCTTATAGTAATTTATTTTTGTATTTGGTATGTAACAATTAGCAAATATATAGAGGATTAAATGGATTAATTGATCACTTATTTCTCAAATACCCCAATTTGTAAAAGTAGTACACTTTGAGTCCTTTTAGTATTCGGCCAATTAGCTAATAGGCCCTCCTATAAAATTTTATTACAAGTAAATATATCAAAAAGTACCCTTGCATTTTTACTATTGAAAGTCTTTAGGAACAGTGTAAATGCGTTTGGGTATGGTTCGGGACGCTTGTGTGAACAGAGTGCAAGGCGCACCTTGTTCACGAAGTCTATTTGCGGAAGTCCAACGTTGAAGTGCTCGTCAATTTCCACAAATTTGCTGTCAATTTTCAAAAAGATAAAAAGTTTAGCCGTTAATTTTTCGACTTGTTTTCACCCATCACTATTAATTTTTAGCTAATTTCATAATTTCACTGCTATATTTTGGTAAAATACTTGATTTTCACAACATTCCCCTCCATTTTTCAGCCAATTATTGAAAGTTCAGTGCCATATTTCGTTAAAATATTCAATATTTACAAGTTCATTGTCAATTTTAAAAATTTGCTGCCAGTTTTCAATAGTATAGTATCACAATATTTTGAAAGTTACTTATTAAATTTTGAAACTTCACTATCATATTTTTATAAAACTACTCAAGTTCATAAATTCAATACGAATGCTAGAAGTTAGGGTCCAATTTTAACCAATTTACAAATATAGCTATCATAATGAATTAAAATTCTCAATTTTCAGAAGTTCAATATCAATTTTCAAGCAATTTTTAGAAGTTTGGTGTTATTTTTTGTCTAGTTTTGATATTATTAACTATCATGTAACTATCATGTACCTCTTGTAAATTGATTACACTTTGAAAGAAAATAATAAAAGAAAAAAAAAATGAAGAAACCACAAAACTAACACAACAAATCAACATCTTATGTAATTGGTTATGTTAAAAAAAACAATACAAAGCAAAAACAAAGCTTTTTTTTTTTTTTTTTTTTGCATAAAACAAAGCTTTTAATTATACAATATCGACACAAAGCAAACTCATCCGACATAGAACCACAAGTTAATTATGAATATATATAGTTCGGTGGATATGAATCGTCTATACGCCTAAAATAGATCCGAGTTTATGAGTCAAAGTAGAAACATGCGTTTGTGAGGCATAAACGATATCGAATCGCCAAAATCCGACGTAGCTCACGAGCGAAGATGATGATTTCTGTGAGTTTCATCATTTCGCTTCAAAGAAAGTTTTGTTTGCATGTGTAGGAACTTGGAAGAGATGGAATCAAATGTAAGATTGAAACGTTAAACCTCGTCGACTTGTAGCAAATGGAATTATTATTCTGAGGGACTTGGGGCTATTTGACAAACACCATTCATTGAATTTTGACTTCTTGATAAATCCATTTTTTTAGTTGATATTTGTTATAAATTCAATTGACTCTAATTATCCAAAATGCTCCTATTTTCTATTACTGAAAATTACCATATTATTTTATTGTGGAAAAATCCATTAAGTTTTTTGGTAGATATGCAAATGCCCCTATTCTCTCCCCATGTCACACCATCCCCTATTATCTCTCATATCACATGTCTACTTAATTTTAGTTTCTGCTTACCCAATTTTTATTTTATTGTTTAATGGTTTTTTTTTTTACAATTTAAAAGAAAAATTGTTTTTTCTTTCTTCAGTTTTTTAAATAATTTATATGTAAAAAAAAATTGAAATCCACTACATACTCATCGAAAACCACTAAAATTGTCGAAAATTACTATGAAATTAAAGTAAAATTTACTATAAAATAAGCATGATCCACATTAATATTAACGTAATTCACTATTAAATTAGTGTAATCCACTGTTAAATTAGTGTAATCAACTACATGTTCATCGAAAACCACTATGTGTATAACAGTTATGTAACATGAAAACCACTATGAAAACCACTCTGTATAATTACAAATTCGTTTCTTTGCTCGGATAAATAACAACATAATGTTCAAGCAAAACAACCATGTTCATACATTTGAGCAAATACAAACGGAAGATATATATATATATATATATATATATATATATATATATATATATATATATATATATATGTATATATATATATATATATATATTGTCTTCTTAAAGGGATAACACCCTGTCAACCGCACAAAACTTCAAGAGAGAGAGATAATGAAGGTCATTAAAACGGGTAACTAACTCCCTAATTATTAGAATCCTTTAATTAGAAAAGATATTATATATCTTTTAATATTAAAATTAAATATATATTATTTTTTAATTAAAGTTATAATGGTGATAATTAGGTGTTTTTAATTATTAAAAAATATTTTGGATTTATCTTAAAAAATGTAAAATAAAATTGGACTCATTGTAATGATATTTGTGTAATTAGGGGGTTTTGTCAAATTTTCCCTATTATATATATATATATATATATATATATATATATATATATATATATATATATATTATATTATTATAAAAGGAAGAATGTTAGTTGAGTTTCTTTCCTTTTATCTGAGGACAAAAACGCCCCTTACACTAAATAATAAAATAAGGACAAATAAGGATAGTTTAGTCATATCAAATTACTTAATGAAAATACAATTAATAGATAAAGAATGGTGCAAACCTTTTTCCATTTAAATTTGTATTAATCTCAATCTTTCATTTCCCTGTAAACAACAATTACAACACATATCTATCTATATTATCTATGCTCAAATAATAATAATAATAATAATAATAATAATAATAATAATAATAATAATAATAATAATAATAATAATAATAATAATAATAATAATAATAATAATAATAATAATAATAATAATAATAATAATAATAATAATAATAATAATAATAATAATAATAATAATAATAATAATAATAATAATAATAATAATAATAATAATAATAATAATAATAATAATAATAATAATAATAATAATAATAATAATAATAATAATAATAATAATAATAATAATAATAATAATAATAATAATAATAATAATAATAATAATAATAATAATAATAATAATAATAATAATAATAATAATAATAATAATAATAATAATAATAATAATAATAATAATAATAATAATAATAATAATAATAATAATAATAATAATAATAATAATAATAATAATAATAATAATAATAATAATAATAATAATAATAATAATAATAATAATAATAATAATAATAATAATAATAATAATAATAATAATAATAATAATAATAATAATAATAATAATAATAATAATAATAATAATAATAATAAAATAATAATAATAATAATAATAATAATAATAATAATAATAATAATAATAATAATAATAATAATAATAATAATAATAATAATAATAATAATAATAATAATAATAATAATAATAATAATAATAATAATAATAATAATAATAATAATAATAATAATAATAATAATAATAATAATAATAATAATAATAATAATAATAATAATAATAATAATAATAATAATAATAATAATAATAATAATAATAATAATAATAATAATAATAATAATAATAATAATATATACGAGTTGAAAATATATGGACATGCCTACTATTCTTGGTTCTATTTTATTGTTAGCAAATCTATATAGAATTATAGATATTGAATTACGAAAACTATATCATACAAATTATTTATGAAAAATATTTGATAGTGGTAAAGTTGAGAAATGAGAAGTATATTTATTCTTACATTTATTACAATGAATACTTGCATAGATAAAGTAATTTGTTAAAGTAAAATTATTTGAGAAATTTATATGAGAAATGGTAAATAAATCATTGAATTTATCATACTAAATGTCGGATTAACACTATTGAATTTGTGAAATTATATATTATTTTATCTTTATTTTACATTTATTTTTTTTCTTATTTATTTTTGTCTTTTGACATATATATATATATATATATATATATATATATATATATATATATATATATATATATATATATATATATATATATTCATATTCCAATTAAGATTAATATACATTTTGTATAACCATTCATGTAATAATAATCTATAGTTTTTAATAATTTTTGTTTTTATTTTCAATTATATTTTGATAGAATGCCAAAACAAGATTGGGAATAGAATAAATCCAAAAAAAAAATCATTTTTATATGAAGCTATTGAAAGTAAAGCCATAAAAGTTAAACACAAATACATATGAAAATAGTTATAGAAAATTTCAAAAAATAAAACAATTAAATAACTTTTTATATATCATTTATATTTTTAAGACTAGATACAAGTTGAAATTAATCAGTAAATTCATATCCTTCTTAATTATATTTACTGTTATAAATCTATGAATGTTGAATTACGAAAACTGATAGTACTTAAGAAAAATATTTGAATATAAGTTGAGGGTTGAGAAGTATATCATATTGATCCCTACAATTTGAATCTAACACTTTGGTTGCGGATTTTTTTTTAAAGGGAACAAAATGAATTTCTTATTATTAATATATTTTGGTAATTTTAATATTTAAAGACAGTTAGACACTTGATCATTTTATTAAACATAATGATTTGTCTTTAGTTTTAGGGGTACATATAATTTAATAAAAAGCTCAACCTCCTATTAATTTTTTTAATATAAAATTACCATAAGATGACAATTAATAGTAAAAGCCTAATTTTACTAAGAAATAGTAAAATTTTAACATGCTTTACTAGCAAATATATGAACTTTGCTATCTCCAACTACTATTACAATGTACAAGCAATCTATGTAATAAATACTTCATGCCTAATCTTATTATTATTATCCAAATTCCAGAATGCCATATATTGAACTAATGATTGGGGAAAGTCGGATGAATCAGATCAGAATTAGCATTGTGGGAAAATTTTCAAGAAAATTTGAAAGTACAAAATGAATTACAATTCTAATTCCAAAATTTTCCGAATTTTAAAAATTCATTCCAATTTCAAAAGCCTGGGAAATTTCGGAATTTCGAAATTTTTTCGAAAATCACATAAGTTTTAAAATCTCAAAATTAGCAGAAATTTTCTGAAAATTTCATAATTTTCAAAAACAAGAACATCTACGTCGATAAAAAGTAAAACTAATAACTACTAAATTTTATTTAAAAAATAAATAAAAATAAACCACATCATAATTTCTAATAAAACTTCTAACAACAATTCAATATGTCAAAATCTTAAAACAAAACTTACATCAAATTATTGTTTCAGAAGCGAAAAAAAAAAGGAAAAAAATCTTAAAATAAGTATTATATAACATATTATTTAGAGTAAAAAGCAGTTTACCCCCTAAATTAAAGCCCATTTTGCACTTTGCCCCCCAAACAAAAAAAATTTGCACGTTTTTACCTGAACTCGTTAATTCGTTGCACGATGCCACCTGAACTCAATTTTCCGGCAATTTTGACCGGAAAGTTAAAACATGTGGCTTGCACGTGACATTTGCAGGGGTATATTCGTCCATTCACTTACATGCTATATATTAAATATAAATTAATCTTAAAAAAAAAAAAAAAAAAAAAAAAAAAGGGAAAAACAAAACAAAATTACCAAAACCACAATCAGACGTCACATTCGAGGATATGACCTCAAGCTTCAAAGTCTCACCGGAATCTCGCCTGCGACAAGCAACGAAAGACGCTGGTGGAATCGCCGGCCTCAACGTCCTCCGTATCATCAACGAACCCACCGCCGCCGAACATCCTCGGCCTGGACAAGAAAAGCTCCGGATCCGGCGAGCAGAACATCCTCGTCTTCGATTTAGGCGGCGGCACTTTCGACGTTTCATTACTCACCATAGAAGAAGGCATATAATTCGAAGTGAAAGCCACCGCCGGCGACACTCACCTCGGCGGCGAAGACTTTGATAACCGCCTGGTCAACCACTTCGTCTCCGAATTCCGGCGAAAGAACAAAAGGGACATAAGCGGGAACGCCAGAGCTCTAAGGAGACTCAGAACCGCCTGCGAAAGAGCGTAAAGAACCCTCTCCTCCACCACGCAAACGACAGTCGAAGTCGATTCGTTATTCGAAGGGATTGATTTCTAAGCCACCATTACTAGAGCGAGATTCGAAGAACTATGTATGGACATGTTCGTGAGGTGTATGGAGCCCGTCGAAAAGTGCTTATGGGATAAGAAAATCCATAAATCTACGGTGCACGAGGTGGTTCTCGTCGGCGGCTCCACCCGAATCCCGAAAGTCCAGCAGCTGCTGCAAGACTGCTTCAATGGTGGTGCCATGGTGGTCTACGGGATGAGTGGATGACAACTCATTTTTGTTCTTTTTCCTTTTTATTTATTTATTATTATTATTATTTTGTTTTAAATATTAAAATATATAATGTAAGGGAAGTGACCAATTTGCCCCTGCAAATCTCATGTGCAATATACGTGTAGTCATATTTCCGTCAAAATTGCCGGAATATTCCTTTTAGGAGGCACCGTGCAATGAATTAACGAGTTTAGGTAAGAACGTGCAAATTTTTTTTGTTTGGGGGGCAAAGTGCAAAACGGGCTTTAATTTAGGGGGTAAACTGCTTTTTACTCTATTATTTATATGTGTATTTTTCGGAATAAAATTCGGAAATTAAATCGGATCGGAAATCGAAAATTCAGAATTGCTTTTATGCAATTCCAATTCAAATCCACAAAAAAAGGGGAAAATCGGACTCGGAATGAAAAAATATATTCTAAAATCAGAACTTTTCGAATCATAACTGGCAGAAATCAGAATTTTTGTTCTAACTTGCACCCGTACCAACTACTATCACAACGTACAAGCACTGTATGTAATAAATACTTCATGCCTAATCTTATCACCTAAAGTCATGTTATTATCCAAATTCCAGAATGTCATATATTGAAATTCAACCAATAATGATAGGCAATTTAGGTTTTGTAGATGTTAAACTCGATGAAATACAACGGATGATTTTCCACTGTTAATTTACACATAATAGCACGAAAATCCCTGTACATATGTGCTTAGTGAATATTTATTTGTATATATCTATGGAGCCAAACCAACACTTTTCATTGCAGCATCTCATTTTTTATATTTATTTTGACAAGAAAAAAGAAATGTTTATTGATTGAAAAGAATTACAATATTTGTAATAAAAATATTAGTAAATTAAATATTTGTACCGCGTAGGCGATTGGCATCTGAGAACACAACCTTGACTGTTGAACACTTGATTGTCTTCGCTGTCTGAACAGTTTTGTCCTTTTTAATGAGAATATAATAAAAATGATTATATTATTATTAAATGTTGAATTATTGAGGCACGTTTTGCTCGTTGCAGCACCGCGTTAAAAATGACATCCGAACCAGACCCTACCCACTATTTGCTCTTATTTTATTGGATATACTCAAGTGTGGTGTATTTTTTTTATTATTATTTTATTTTAGTGCCTATATTTTAATAAAAAATTACCTTATTTTTTTAAAATAAATTGTCACGCATCCAAAATATCCGATATGATATGAAAATTGAAAAGCATCAATATGCTAATGATTTGAATTTTATCTAAAATATAAGTGGTGCTTTGAACTTGGATTTTTATGTTGTGAAATTCACCATAGCGTACCGGTTGCTTATGAGCGTAGTGAATCACACCGACACGGTTATTTCACTGCTACATTCAGTGAATATTATATCGCGTGATTTTTTACCGTTAGTGTACACATACCAATGTATTGTATGTGTATTTGTTTGTATAAATGATAAAGATCTACCCGGTATAATATAAAATAGACCGACGAAGACGTGAAGATTAATACTTTTTATTTTGGAGGAAGCGAAGATTTATAATTTAACTGTGAAGAACTTGCTTGCACTATTATAATTTATAAAGAGTACCGTCCATTTTATTTTGGGCGAATTACATCTACGTCCAGACTTAATTGCATATATATATGGCAAAAAGTAATTTTATAAAAAAATTCATCCACTTATATTTCCGGTAATACCCCTCAAAATGTAACATACATTAGTTTATTCCTTAAAACCATAACTTAACCAATATTCTGAATTGACCCCAATTTAAAAAAAAATATAACACATTAACCCCAAATTTCACAATTTTATGATTTTTTATGTCAAATTTTCTTCCCGTCGGAGTCGGTCTCCGACGTTGACATTTAAAAAAAATAAAATTGTTGACTACGGTCTCTGACATTGACTTTTTTTTTCATGGAAATATTTTCCCGACGATCAACGTTGACTTTCCTTTTTTATTTTTTTTAAATAATTTTTCTAATGAAAGCTTGTTGTATGTTTGCCAATCGTATGACTGTTGAGGTGTTTATAGTACTGGACGGAGAGAGTTCTTAAAATATTTGAGAGGATTCGTGTATTACTGTTGGTAAGAAATAAGTTTTCTTAAATGCTAAAAAATGAAAAATAAGAAATTATAAAGATGCGCCATTAGGTTTTCTTATTCGGCCGGTAAACAAACCTTACCAAACGTTCGGTTCGATACTCCATTAAGATTTTCTGAAATTTCGGTATTCGGTACGGTATACGGTATTGATGCCCGACCCGATATACCATACAGTACCAAATATCAAAATATTTAATATATCTTTATTTTTTCTTTTATTTTCAATTCTTTAAGGTCATAACAAATTATAAACTACTTTAGATTGATAATGTTTTCCATTATTTATAAATTAGCCTATACTGACAATCATTTTTCGTTTTCAGGGCCGATTATTGGAATTCGAATGTCGAATTCAAGAATTAATTTGTTTAAATATATGTGAGTGTTGTTGTCACTCAATATGAAAGAAAATAATAATAATAATAAAATAAAAAGATTCGTGATTTTGAAACTAGCCCAATGTATTTTGTGCCATGACTCGACTATGTATTTTCTAATCCTAACTAACTAGTGAGAAGGGATTCATTAATCAATGAGCCATCAAAGCTAGACTCACTTGATTAGCTAGGGGGGCAGGAATATCAGTACAATATGAATACTAATTGGTACGAGGTAAAAGAATTACTTCTATATGCTTAGATTATTAAATCTACATCTACAAAAAATTTGTCAGATCTGGACAAGCTGTAATTTTTATGATATAATGGAAGTTGTATGAAAATTTCATTTAAGGTTAGTTATAAAGGCAGTTTGACCAAAAAAGTTCGAGGATTTTGCCAAAGACATCTTGTAAAGAATACTGTACTACATGTCCCAAAAGGAAGCTAGCGGCCCAAACATATGTCTTGTCAAAATCACGGCGTTACATTTGGTCTACTCGCCCCAATCTTGATTTTTCAGACACCATCTTCAGAGGTAACAAACGGTATCTTCTATCCATTATGGACGACATTTTACAGGGATACTATGATCAAATGTTGTGTTACAGGAATTTCACCTTTTATATATATATCGCTAAATGAATTCGAATTACGAATCGGTTTCGCTTCCAGAGAAATGGATCCCAATGACGATCACAACTTGGGTGTGAAGGAGTTTGTCTCTTTATTTATTCGAAGCATAGGTCGGGATCTATTGATTTGCCCTCTGTAGTCTTTGAGGCCATATCACTCCAAGTTTTGCATGTGGAAGGATTCATATGTTGAACCAAAAGACATTGAAAGGACAATACTCTCTAAGCATCTGAAAAAACTTGATCTCTAGAAATTGTAGACCAAGGACGAGACTTTTCAGAAGATAATCACAAGCCGTCCTTACGAAACATTAAGGTGAATAATCTTCTTTATCTCAAGAAATTTTCTTTTTGTAAGAAATTTGGAATTGATGAGGAACTTACAGCATCGAAATCTATCCCCCATCTCTCGAAACCAACAATATACTTTAAGTAAAGGAGCGGATTTTTGTAATCTCAATGGTTTACATTTGTCATTTGTCGTCAGATCGTCGTTGGACCACCTGTCGTCGTGGAAATTTCCAAAGTCTCAAACACTTACTCTTTGTAGGTCTGATGGACTCAAAGAAATCAAGCTATTTATTATTGATGCCCCAAACATACTACATTTTAAATATGTAGGCATCTTTGTCCCACTCATCGCTTTTGCAACAACATGCAGAGAGTGGAATTTATATATATATATATATATATATATATGTGCATTCGAGTGATGATTCTTCTTCGTGGTTACTCAAGCTAAACGAACTGCTCAAGTCATTAAGCCAATCTAATATTTATCTAGCTATTAACTATTTATATCGCAAGGATGTTGATGAACAACACATAATTCACGAAAAATTTTATCTTGAAAAGAGACAACGGTTGTTAATAAGCCCGTTGTGTTGGAGGGGGGCTTGAAATTGGATTGTCATTTATCGTGCGTTTGATACGATCTCTTAAGGTATCATAAGAATTCTTTATGAAACATAAGAAAACTCTTTTTTATTATTTCTCTCCCTTCTAAAAGCCCTAGCACAAGACGACTATTTAAAGATAATAAAACTCTAGAATCCTAATCTAACTGAGAAAGATAATTACCTATACTAATTAAATACTTAATATATATCCTAATTAATAAACACAGGGCTAAATATATATCCTAAATATACTATTCTAATTAATTAATAATTAAATATTAACTAAACTAATAAATAAACGATATATTAAATAATATATCGTATCAAACCACCCCTCTTGAAATGAACCTTGTCCTCAAGGTTCGAGTCAAGCATTCTCCGAGACTAACTCGACGCCTCAAACCATTCAGAAATGCTTACCACCTCTTGTCAACACAAGCGCAGACGTGGAAGGTTCAAAACGAGAGATTTCACAGCCCACGCCTCGTTCAACATCAAGCTACTCAGAGGTGGCATCCGTCATGACAACAAACGCTACAACCATGGATGAGCAAATTTCAAGTTTGACAAAGGCCATTGAGGGACTCGCAAAGCATGTTCAACAACGAGATTCTCAAATTGCCGAGTTGATCAACAAGATGGACAAAGCCGATGCTAGTCAAGCTGTGGAGAATCAGATAGAGGTTCAAGACGAAGTCGAGACATCCACAAAGCAACAACCAGTTGAAAACGAGAAGGCTCCAGCTCAAGAACTTGAAGTTTCTCCAGAAGGGATGATTCATGTAGATCAAGTGATGACGCTAATCAGTGGAACCATCAAAGACAAGTTGGAAGGAAGCTCGAAGTCTCCATCAACCTATGTCAAGCCATACACGCAAAGGATTGATGATCTAAGGATGCCAATGGGCTATATACCTCCAAAGTTTCAACAATTTGACGGCAAAGGCAACCCCAAGCAACATGTGGCACACTTAGTCGAGACTTGCAATGATGCCGGGACGTACGGAGATCACCTCATCGAGCAATTCGTCCGATCGCTCAAAGACAACGCGTTTGATTGGCACATTGATTTGGGGGCAAACTCCATCGATAGTTGGAAGCACTTAGAGGAAGAATTTCTCAAAAGCTTTTACAACACTCGAAGAACAGTCATCATGATTGAGCTCACCAATTCCCGCCAATGGAAGAAGGAACCTGTCATCGACTACATCAACCGTTGGAAAAATTTGAGTCTTAATTGCAAGGATCGACTGTCTGAGACATCAGCTATTGAACTGTGCATCCAAGGAATGCAATGGGGACTCCGATATATCCTTCAAGTAATTCAACCTAAAAGTTTTGAAGAGTTGGCCACTCGAGCACATGATATGGAGTTGAGCATACTTGCAAATCAAATTGAAGAACCACCATTCCAAAAGTCGTACCAGCTCAAAGAAATGCATCTTGAAGAAGAACAAGAAAATCATGAGGACGGGGGCAAGTCTTTTGAAGAAGCAACACCCTATGCAATATGACAAGTCAAATCAAATGAAACACTCCTTGACACAAGTTTAAAAGGTCTACAAGTCCAAATCAAGTGAAACACTCCTTGGCACGAGTTTAAAAGGTCTACATGTCCAAATCAAATGAAGTACTCCTTGACACGAGTTTAAAAGGTCTACATGTCCAAATCAAATGAAGCACTCCTTGACATGAGTTTAAAAGGTCTACATGTCCAAATCAAATGAGATACTCCTTGACACGAGTTTAAAAGGTCTACATGTCCAAATCAAATGAAGCGCTCCTTGACATGAGTTTAAAAGGTCTACATGTCCAAATTAAATGAAGCACTCCTTGACATGAGTTTAAAAGGTCTACATGTCCAAATTAAATGAAACACTCCTTGACACGAGTTTTAAAGATCTACTTATCCAAATCAAGTCAAGGCTCCTTGATACGAGCATAAACTATCTACATATCCAAATCAAGTCAAGGCTCCTCGATACGAGCATAAACTATCTATATATCCAAATAAAGTCAAGGCTCCTTGATACGAGCATAAACTATCTATATATCCAAGTCAAGTCAAGGCTCCTTGATACGAGCATAAACTATCTACATATCCAAGTCAAGTCAAGGCTCCTTGATACGAGCATAAACTATCTACATATCCAAATCAAGTCAAGGCTCCTCGATACGAGCATAAACTATCTATACATCCAAATAAAGTCAAGGCTCTTTGATACGAGCATAAACTATCTATATATCCAAGTCAAGTGAAGGCTCCTTGATACGAGCATAAACTATCTACATATCCAAGTCAAATCAAGGCTCCTTGATACTAGCATAAACTATCTACATATCCAAATCAAGTCAAGGCTCCTTGATACGAGCATAAACTATCTACATATCTAAATCAAGTCAAGGCTCCTCGATACGAGCATAAACTATCTATATATCCAAATCAAGTCAAGACTCCTTGATACGAGCATAAACTATCTATATATCCAAGTCAAGTCAAGGCTCCTTGATACGAGCATAAACTATCTAAATATCCAAGTCAAATCAAGGCTCCTTGATACGAGCATAAACTATCTACATATCCAAATCAAGTCAAGGCTTCTTGATACGAGCATAAACTATCTACATATCCAAATCAAATCAAGGCTCCTCGATATGAGCATAAACTATCTATATATCCAAATCAAGTCAAGGCTCCTTGATACGAGCATAAACTATCTATATATCCAAGTCAAGTCAAGGCTCATTGATACAAGCGTAAACTATCTACAAATTCAAGTCAAATGCTCCTTCAGCACGAGCTTGAACTGCAAATGTTTCTCCTGGTCAACATGAGTATAAACTGTGCACGACATCCCTCAAAATGATATATTTTGAACTACGTTATGACTTGATCCCTTTATAGGGTACGTAGGCAACTTAGAATCTCTCTAAGTTCAGTCATGATTTCAAAAGATATATGTGCTTTGCTAGATCGAGATGCGATTGAAGTTGGGCAATTATCGAGACTCATTCACTCCAAGATGCATTGTCCGTGAACAAGTCTCGAGGGGGCATTTGTAGACGCATAAAATTAATTAATTGGTTAATTAAATTAGCCAATTAAATTGTGTCTAAATTAAATTATAATTTATTTTACAAAATAAGTTATGGAGATAATTATCAATTAATTATTGGCCAATAGGATTATTTATTCTCTTCCAAGTTATAAGAGATAAATATCAATTTAAAGAGAGCCAATCAAATCGCTCCACGTCATAAAGTATACTTTAAGTAGGACTCTTATTCTACCACTATAAATAGGGACCCTCCCTACACAATTCAAGACACAACTCAAGAAGGAGAAAAACCGTAGAGAAAATTCTCTCTACAATATTCAAGTCGTTCTTCATCAAATTCAAGGCGTTCTTCTTCAACAAATTCAAGGCGTTCTTCATCAAATCGAGGGTGTTCTTCAACAAATCAAGATCAAAGGAAATTCAAGGCGTTCTTCTTCAACAAATTCAAGGCGTTCTTCATCAAATCGAGGGCGTTGTTCAACAAATCAAGATCAAAGGAAGATTGAAGGGCCAAATCCATCAAGAACTCCAAGATCTTCAAGTCAAAAGCCGTCAAAGTTCAGCGTTCGATCCGAGATTCAAGTCGCAAGACCCTTGGAAGACGTTATTCAAATCCAAATCAAATCCGGAGAAAATCAAGTCAACGACCCGACTCCGAAATTCAAAGTCAAACGTATATTATTCTTGAGAGAAAAATCAGAGGATTAAATTAGAGTTTTTAACCCGCAATATTTTATTTTAATTCAATAAAATTATTTTTGTGCAAGTTTTTCTTGTTTGTCTAAATCGCAGATAAGATTTTATTGCTACAGTAATCTCTGCTTTGCTAGCGAAGCGTTGGTGCTATCGCAACTTCGCTCTGTTACCAATTGATACGATCTCTTGAGTATCATAAGAATTCTTTACGAAACGTAAGAAAACACTTCTTTATTATTTCTCTTCGTTCTAAAAGCCCTAGCACAAGACGACTATTTAAAGATAATAACACCCTAGAATCCTAATCTAACTGGGAAAGATAATTACCTATACTAATTAAATACTTAATATATATCCTAATTAATAAACACACGGCTAAATATATATCTGATCCGACCGGATTCGTGGTGGGTTGGTTTAAAGAGTAGAATGGGCCTGGATTGAGACCGGGGGACCGCAGCAAACATACTATTCTAATTAATTAATAATTAAATATTAACTAAACTAATAAATAAACGATATATTAAATAATATATCGTATCAAACCACCCCTCTTGAAATGAACCTTGTCCTCAAGGTTCGAGTCAATTTGGTCCCTCTCCTTTGCGTTTCCACCTATGTTTGACTTCATCGACTTGTTTATCGACTTGCTTCCCGATTGACTCCAAAAAACACGATGAACGACCAAGCTTTTTACCACATTGTACATGCTGATCCAATGAAATTCCAAAGGCTACATTAGCAAAAATATTCAATCTTTTTCCCGACAAATCAACCTTCTCAATTGCCTTTTCAAATCTCATCTCCTTCACAATCAATATCATGCTTTTATTTTTCTCAGTCGTCTTTACAGATCCGGGCTCATTCACAGTCACCAAATCTTGTTCGTCTCTTTGAATATTGTGGGACTCTTCTAATATCCACCGTAATTCTTCGTTCTCTTCCTTAGTAAATTCCTCGTCTTCGTCCCAAATTACCTCAAGTGAATCCGATAATTCATCTTTCGGCGAAGTCACAAAAAATTGGGGTTCTTCGAAAAAATCATCGTCGTCCTGTTCCTCTCCCTCCGGCAATAGACTCGGCAGCGGCGATGGCGGTGGTGGCGGTGGCAGTGGCGGTGATGGGCGGCGGTCCCTTCGACTTTTGTGTAGGTGTTGACGTCGTCCTTGACTTTGTTCGAGCAATTTCTGGAAATCAATCCGTAATTTCTCCACGGATTTCTCCAATCGCTCCAACCGTCTTGTTTCTGACATCATGATTTTCACAAAGTTTTGATGTGATCTCAACTTTGCTCCAGCTTAGCTTTGATATAATCGCTGCCTGGCTAACGAAGCATTGGTGTTATCGCAACTTCGCTCTGATACCAATTGATACGATCTCTTGAGTATCATAAGATTTCTTTACTGAACGTATGAAAACTCTTCTTTATTATTTCTGTTCATTATAAAACCCTAGCACAAGACGACTATTTAAAGATAAGAAAACCCTAGAATCCTAATCTAACTAGGAAAGATAATTACCTATACTACTTAACTACTTAATAACCCTCCTAATCCTCCTAACCCTAAACACACATACGGCTATAATCATTATAAATATACTATGATAATTAATTAATAATAATATACTAACTAACTAATAATTAAACAATATATTAAATAATATATCGTATCAAACCACCCCTCTTGAAATGAACCTGGTCCTCAAGGTTTGCGTCAATTTGGTCCATCTCATTTGCGTTTCCACCTATGTTTGACTGCATCGACTTGCTTCCCGATTTACTCCGAAGAACACGATGAACGACCAAGCTTTTTAACACATTGTTCATGCTGATCCAATGAAATTCCATAGGCTACTTTAGCTAAAATATTCAACCTTTTTTCCGACAAATAAACTTTTTCAATCGTCTTTTTAGATTTTATCTCATCCAAACTGACCATCGGTTATTCGTCTCCTTTCTTTTGAACACCATGGAAATCTCCTAATATCCACCGTGTCTCTTCGTTCTCCTCCCTGGTTAATTTCTCGTGTTCGTCCCACTTTATATCAGTTGAATCTGATTCTTCTTCTTTCGGCGAACTCACAAAAAATTGGGGTTCTTCGTAAAAGTCATCGTCGTCCTCTTCCTCTCCCTCCGACGATAGGTTCGGCAGCGGTGGCGGCGGCGCTTCGAAAAAGTCATCGTCGTCCTCTTCCTGTTCCTCCGGTAATAGGCTCGGCAGCGGCAGTGGAGGTGGCTCTTCGAAAAATTCATCATCGTCCTCTTCCTCTGACAATAAGCTCGGCCGCGGCTGCGGCGGTGGCGTTGGGGGTGTTTGGCGGCGGTCCCTTCGGCTTTGATGATGGCCTTGATGTCGTCCTTGACTTTGTTCGAGCAATTTCTGAAAATTAATCCGTAATTTCTCTACGAATTTTTTCCAATCGCTCCAACCGTCTTGTTTCTGACATCATAATTTTCACAAAGTTTTGATTTGATCTCAACTTTGCTCCAGCTTAGCTTTGATGTAATCTCTGCTTTGCTAGCTAAGTGTTGGTGTTATCGCAACTTCGCTCTGTTACCAATTGATACGATCTCTAGAGTATCATAAGAATTTTTACGAAACGTAAGAAAACTCTTCTTTATTATTTCTCTTCGTTCTAAAATCCCTAGCACAAGACGACTATTTAAAGATAATAAAACCCTAGAATCCTAATCTAACTGGGAAAGATAATTACCTATACTAATTAAATACTTAATATATATCCTAATTAATAAACACACGGCTAAATATATATCCTAAATATACTATTCTAATTAATTAATAATTAAATATTAACTAAACTAATAAATAAACGATATATTAAATAATATATCGTATCGAACCACCCCTCTTGAAATGAACTTTGTCCTCAAGGTTCGAGTCAATTTGGTCCCTCTGCTTTGCGTTTCCACCTATGTTTGACTTCATCGACTTGTTCATCGACTTGCTTCCCAATTGAATCCGATCTCTTGAATATCATAAGATTTCTTTACTGAACTTAAGAAAACTCTTCTTTATTATTTCTCTTCATTATAATGCCCTAGCACAAGACGACTATTTTAAGATAATAAAACCCTAGAATCCTAATTCAACTAGGAAAGATAATTACCTATACTAATTAAATACTTAATATATATCCTAATTAATAAACACACGGCTAAATATATATCCTAAATATACTATTCTAATTAATTAATAATTAAATATTAACTAAACTAATAAATAAACGATATATTAAATAATATATCGTATCAAACCACCCCTCTTGAAATGAACCTTGTCCTCAAGGTTCGAGTCAATTTGGTCCCTCTCCTTTGCGTTTCCACCTATGTTTGACTTCATCGACTTGTTTATCGACTTGCTTCCCAATTGAATCCGATCTCTTGAGTATCATAAGATTTCTTTACTGAACGTAAGAAAACTCTTCTTTATTATTTCTCTTCATTATAAAACCCTAGCACAAGACGACTATTTAAAGAGAAGAAAACCCTAGAATCCTAATTTAACTAGGAAAGATAATTACCTATACTACTTAACTACTTAATAACCCTCCTAATCCTTCTAATCCTCCTAACCCTCAATACACATACGGCTATAATACTTATAAATATACTATGATAATTAATTAATAATAAAATGCTAACTAACTAATAATTAAACAATATATTATAAATATACTATGATAATTAATTAATAATAAAATACTAACTAACTAATAATTAAACAATATATTAAATAATATATCGTATCAAACCACCCCTCTTGAAATGAACCTGGACCTCAAGGTTTGCGTCAATTTGATTCATCTCCTTTGCGTTTCAACCTATGTTTGACTTCATCGACTTGTTCATCGACTTGCTTCCCGATTGACTCCGAAGAACACGATGAACGACCAAGCTTTTTAACACATTGTTCATGCTGATCCAATGAAATTCCATAGGCTACTTTAGCTAAAATATTCAATCTTTTTCCCGACAAATAAACTTTTTCAATCGTCTTTTTAGATTTTATCTCATCCAAACTGACCATCGGTTCTTCGTCTCCTTTCTTTTGAACACCATGGAAATCTCCTAATATACACCGTGTCTCTTCGTTCTCTTCCTGGTTAATTTCTCGTGTTCGTCCCACTTTATCTCAGTTGACTCCGATTCTTCTTTTTTCGGCTCTTCATCCCACTTTATATCAGTTGAATCTGATTCTTCTTCTTTCGGCGAACTCACAAAAATTTGGGGTTCTTCGTAAAAGTCACCGTCGTCCTCTTCCTCTCCCTCCGGCCATAGGCTTGGCAGCGGCGACGCTTCGAAAAAGTCATCGTCGTCCTCTTCCTGTTCCTCCGGTAATAGGCTCGGCAGCGGCAGCGGCGGTGGCTCTTCGAAAAATTCATCATCGTCCTCTTCCTCTGACGATAGGCTCGGTAGCGGCAGCGGCGGTGGCGTTGGGGGTGTTTAGCGGCGGTCCCTTCGGCTTTGATGATGGCCTTGACGTCGTCCTTGACTTTGTTCGAGCAATTTCTGAAAATTAATTCGTAATTTGTCTACGGATTTTTCCAATCGCTCCAACCGTCTTGTTTCTGACATCATAAGTATCACAAAGTTTTCATGTGATCTCGACTTTGCTCCAGCTTAACTTTGATGTAATATGTGCTTTGCTAACGAAGCGTTGGTGTTATCGCAACTTCGCTCTGATACCAATTGATACGATCTCTTGAGTATCATAATATTTCTTTACTGAACGTAAGAAAACTCTTGTTTATTATTTCTCTTCCTTCTAAAAGCCCTAGCACAAGACGATTATTTAAAGATAATAAAACCCTAGAATCCTAATCTAACTAGGCAAGATAATTACCTATACTAATTAAATACTTAATATATATCCTAATTAATAAACACACGGCTTAATATATATACTAAATATACTATCCTAATTAATTAATAATTAAATATTAACTAAACTAATAAATAAACGATATATTAAATAATATATCATATCAAACCACCCGTCTTGAGTATCATAAGATTTCTTCCATATGCTACTTTAAAACATTGTTCATGCTGATCCAATGAAATTCCATAGGCTACTTTAGCTAAAATATTCAATCTTTTTCCCGACAAATAAACTTTTTCAATCGTCTTTTTAGATTTTATCTCATCCAAACTGACCATCGGTTCTTCGTCTCCTTTCTTTTGAACACCATGGAAATCTCCTAATATCCACCGTGTCTCTTCGTTCTCCTCCCTGGTTAATTTCTCGTGTCCGTCCCACTTTATCTCAGCTGACTGCGATTCTTCTTCTTTCGGCTCTTCATCCCACTTTATATCAGTTGAATCTGATTCTTCTTCTTTCGGCGAACTCACAAAAATTTGGGGTTATTCGTAAAAGTCATCGTCGTCCTCTTCCTCTCCCTCCGGCGATAGGCTCGGCAGCGGCGGCGGCGGCACTTCGAAAAAGTCATCGTCGTCCTCTTCCTGTTCCTCCGGTAATAGGCTCCGCAGCGGCAGTGGCGGTGGCTCTTCGAAAAATTCATCATCGTCCTCTTCCTCTGACAATAGGCTCGGCAACGGCAGCGGCGGTGGCGTTGGGGGTGTTTGGCGGCGGTCCCTTCGGCTTTGATGATGGCGTTGACGTCGTCCTTGACTTTGTTCGAGCAATTTCTAAAAATTAATCCGTAATTTCTCTACGGATTTTTGCCAATCGCTCCAACCGTCTTGTTTCTGACATCATATTTTTCACAAAGTTTTGATGTGATCTCAACTTTGCTCCAGCTTAGCTTTGATGTAATCTCTGCTTCGCTAGCGAAGCGTT
The DNA here is from genome assembly GCF_056151865.1 of Erythranthe guttata. Classification (NCBI taxonomy): domain Eukaryota; kingdom Viridiplantae; phylum Streptophyta; class Magnoliopsida; order Lamiales; family Phrymaceae; genus Erythranthe; species Erythranthe guttata. Next base: position 5,694,825 of record NC_142537.1, on the reverse strand, counting down.
GGTGTTATCGCAACTTCGCTCTGATACCAATTGATACGATCTCTTGAGTATCATAAGAATTCTAATTGATACGATCTCTTGAGTATCATAAGAATTCTGTATGAAACGTAAGAAAACTCTTCTTTATTATTTCTCTTCGTTCTAAAAGCCCTAGCACAAGACGACTATTTAAAGATAATAAAATCCTAGAATCCTAATCTAACTAGGAAAGATAATTACCTATACTAATTAAATACTTGATATATATCCTAATTAATAAACACACGGCTAAATATATATCTGATCCGACCGGATTTGTGGTGGGTTGGTTTAAAGAGTAGAATGGGCCTGGATTGAGACCGGGGGACCGCAGCAAACCTACAAAGGAAGAAAAGAACCGGACTTAAGCCGGAGTTAGCACTCCGACGGCCAAGTCAGTAAATTTCTGAAGAAGATACTAGTTTATACGCGTAATTCAAGTATGTACGCTTATGTGGTTATTTTTACTGCATTTGCTGCCCCTATTTATACTAAAAAAAAGGGACGGACGTCAAATACTCTTCAATTTAATTTACCTGTCCCATCGCGGTAATTAAGCATCCGGACCTCAAATTACCTTCAATGCAGTTTAATCTGTCACTTCATTGGCGGCTGCAGAGGCAAAAAGTAGGGGTCGAAGAGACATTCCTCTGCCCATTGTCAGTAGATTGGACGTGCATTAAATACCCCATGTGTAGCAATGATCACCTCCGGTCGGGCGAGCAGTCCGGCGAGAGATGTACATCTTGGCGAGAGACTGGCAGCCTGGCGAGAGATTGGGCGAGAGATGTGCCCTAGCGAGAACCCTCTCGCACGCGGGCTACTCGCCCTCCGCGGCCGGGTCCCTTTCGCCCAACCGGTGCCGGTTTGATGGGCCTTCTGTTTAATGGGCTTTGAATGGCGCCTTTTGATCTTGTTTGGGCCTTTGGTCTTTATTGGATCGATCAAGTAATCCCGGGTTGGATCAACTAGTCCCCCACTCGCGGTTATTTGCGACCTGGCGCTAGTAGCTGCGAGTTCGCTCTTAGCGAGAGAAGGCGTGTGCTCCATGCCGGCGGCCCGCTTCCTAATGTAATTATTTGCACCGTTTCGAATAACGTGCCTCGTTTCATATTCCGCAGCAGAAAAAACCGCACACATTCCGAGTAATTAAATGACTGGCTTTATTAGTTCAGTTAATAATAATTTTTGATTAATTTTTTTTTTCTTTCTTTTTTTTTTTTTTTTTTTTTTTTTTTTTTCTTTTCTCGGAAATTGAAACGCCGCCTGCGCTGTCCTCTCACAATCAATGCAGCGCAGGCGCCTTTTCAAGTCCCTCGCGCCTCTTCGAGTCCCGCACGCCTCTTCAAGTCCCGCACGCCTCTTCAAGTCCCACCCCATGGCTATAAAAAGGGGTTCCCCTCCCCCTCTTCTTTACGTTCCTCCTCTTTCAGCCCCTCCTCCTTTCTTTCTCTTCTTCTCTGGCGTCGGAAATTGCTCTCTCCTCTTCCCTTTTATCCAGGTAAACATTTCTCCACCCCGATTTTTGTGCTTCTTCAGTTCTCTTTATTTTTTCTTTCTCGTGTTTCTTCCCTTTGCCTCTACCCATGTCCTCTGAGTCTTCCTCTTCTTCCTCCGGGGAGATTCGCGCCCCCGTAATCCGCCTCGGTCCTCCGTCGGAACAGAGAAACAGGCCCAAGAAGAGGGCCGTGGTGTCCAAGACCCGGGGTCCGCCGGTCACCCCTGGTCGCTCGCAAAAGGATAAGGGCAAAGCCCTCCCCCTCTCGCACCCTAAAGGGGGGGACGATGCGACCTCCCCTTCCGGCGGGGGAAAGGGGGTTGTTAGGGTTCCGAAATTGAGGGAACCCTCCGTTTGCATCCTGACCAACCCTCAACACTCGATTCTGACCCCCGACGATATTGGCGACCTCCTCGTCCGGCAGGGGTTAGATGTTTCCTTCGATTTAGCTCTTCCTTCATCTTCGCAAGATTCCCTTCACCCTCCCCCAGGCTACCTGACCTGGCACATCGACCAACTGCTCTCGGGCTTGCCATTGCCCGTTCACCCCTTTTTTCTGGATGTGGCTCGCAAATTTCGCGTGCCCATCAATCAATTTCTTCCTAATTCCATTAAATTTATGTCGGCCTTTTTCATTATTTGCGCCGAGGCCTCCATAGAGCCCACGGGCGACCTGTTCCATTCCGCCTTCAAGGTAAATCGCTCCCCCTCTGGCTTCTTCCACCTCACAGCTCGCCCCGGCGTAGGCCTTTTTAAGGGCTTGACCAATAAAGTGCACAACTGGCCCCAGCGCTTCCTCTTTATTCGATCGCCCAATTCCTGGGGCTTTGATCCCTCATACGTGGAAACCGCTCCTCGCCCCGTCGGGGTGTCTCCCGATTGCCTAGAGACACTCGCTCGCCTGACAGCCCGCACTCCCCCCGAATTGTGGGACGTAGAGAAGATAGTAGCTTCTCCCCCTCTTTTTGCCCGCTCCGGCCTGTGGGATATGTATCTGACAGACCCCCGCCCCCTGGGTATTTTCTAGGACTAATTTTCATATTTTATCCCATGATTTTTTCGACTTTGTAAAGAAATTTTTTTCTTTCTTTTTTTTTCCTTAAGAAATCATCTTACCTTCTCTTAAATGACCAATATTATTTTTGCCGTGTTTTAGGCGAAATGATTCGAGATGCCATGAAGGCTGCTCTCGCCAAGCAGCGCGCGCAATCCTCTCGCACCCATTCCGAATCCACCAGTCAGGCTCCCTCCACTCATCAGCAGTCCCCTACTACCGGCGCTGCGAGCACGGCGGGAGGCTCCACCCCTCGCCCCGAAGATAGGCGCGAGAGCCCCATCCCGCCGCCCGCTGTCCGCTGGGAGCCCATCATCGACGTTGGTAGCGAGAATGCGGAGGCGCACGACTCCTTTCTCTCCCCGGAGCTCGCGCAACTGGAGGCAGGTCGCACTAAGCGGGATGCTAGTGGCGGTCAGGCCTCCCCCATGTCTAAGAGGCGCCGCGCGGACGACAGGGGCTATCTGTCGTCGCTCTCGCCTGATCGCAGTCTGGCTGAGTTATCCAACCATTTTAGCCAAGTCAAGCTCGTGGAGGATGCCCAGGCTCTCGAGAGCATGTCTTTTGAGCAGCAGTACTCTCGCCTACTGTTCCATTGCTCTCAGGTACACGACCTTCTTATCATCTCGCATCATAATCATTAAGAGCTCTCTTTTTTATTTTTTATTTTTTATTATTTTTTAATCAGCTTTATGTATCCCTTTTTCTTAGATCAACGTACTCCTTGCCCATGGTCTTGGCTCAACTGATCCCACTCGCCTAGCTGAGGAGCTCGCCTTTATGAAAAGACTAGCCAGCGAGAAGGCTAATGAAGTGACTCGGCTTCAGGACATGGTCCGCGAGCTGACAAACGAAAAAGAGGAGGTCGCTCGCCTGGGCCATGAAAAATACAATGCCATGAAGTCCTCTCTTGAGAGCAAGGTGGCCCGGCTGAACGCGGAAAAGGAGCAGCTGATCTCCATCTCTCGCCGCAAACAGGAAGTCCTGGAGGCGGAATGCATGAGAACCGTAGCCTTGGAGCGGGCTAGGAGTTTGTATGACCATCTGTGCTCGATAGATGGACAGGAGTTCTTACGGGGATATCGCGAGAGGCTAAGCAGCAAGTACCCTTCGTCCGCTCACTTTGCCAATACTGCGGCACCGATAGGCGTGGGATTCATGGATCGAGGCATTCGCATGTACGCGGCTCGCCATAATCTTGATGATCCTTCTGAGGAGATCAACACCATTCTTGACCTGTTGGGCGACGAGATTCCTGGTTGGGAGGGAAATCCTACTGAGCCCGTAGATTATGCATGGTGGGCTGGCGTGCTCGAGGGGATGCTCGCAGAGTTGAACCAGTATGCTGCACAAGCCCCTTCCAACATGGCTCGTTTGGACCCTACCTGCTCTGCCTCTACCCTTCCCGATATTCCTCCTTCATGAGGCTTTTTAATTTTCCTTTACTTGCAACAACTTTGAACAATTCGTTTTTCCTTTTCTGAACAATGTTGATTTTTATTTGGATATTTTTATTATCTATCGTTTTGAGTAGTTTATTCTACCATGCTTTTATTTTTACATTTCATTTTTTGGGCTCTATTATGGTTTCTTTCATTCGCGCACTTCATTTCCTTTGTTTTTTTTTTTTTTTTTTTTTTTTTGTTTTTCGAGCGGGGATCTGGTCAACGCATATTCCCATTGCGAGATTTGCTTGATGCGAGTGCCTGCTCGCGAACCTCGTATTGGGATATTCCAAATATTCTGTCTTTCTCGCTTTCTAGCGAGTATTTTCATGGTTGGAAATCTTGCTCGCCAATTTCACATTGGAAATATTTCAAACAATTCCCCCTCTCGCTTCCTAGCGAGATTCTCATGACTGCAACTCCAAATAATGTTCCTTTCTCGCTTTCTAGCAGATTTGCTCGATGCGAATTTATGCCCGCACACTTCGCTTTGGAAATATTCCAATAATTTCTAACTTTCTTCCTCGCTTTCTAGCAGATTTGCTCGATGCAAATCCTTGCTCGCACACTTCGTTTTGGAAATATTCCAATAATTTCTAACTTTCTTTCTCGCTTTCTAGCGAGATTTGCTCAATGCAAATCCTTGCTCGCACACTTCGTTTTGGAAATATTCCAATAATTTCTAACTTTCTTTCTCGCTTTCTAGCGAGATTTGCTCAACGCAAATCCTTGCTCGCATACTTCGTTTTGGAAATATTCCAATAATTTCTAACTTTCTTTCTCGCTTTCTAGCAGATTTGCTCGATGCAAATCCTTGCTCGCACACTTCGTTTTGGAAATATTCCAATAATTTCTAACTTTCTTTCTCGCTTTCTAGCAGATTTGCTCGATGCAAATCCTTGCTCGCACACTTCGTTTACAAGAAATATTCCAATAATTTCTAACTTTCTTTCTCGCTTTCTAGCAGATTTGCTCGATGCAAATCCTTGCTCGCACACTTCGTTTACAGGAAATATTCCAATAATTTCTAACTTTCTTTCTCGCTTTCTAGCGAGATTTGCTCAATGCAAATCCTTGCTCGCACACTTCGTTTTGGAAATATTCCAATAATTTCTAACTTTCTTTTTTTTTTTTTTTGTTCGCTTATGTGCGAGTGAGAGTTTATAGATTAGACATCAAATTTTCCAAAAGAGGCCACTTCATATTCTATTTTTTCCTTACTTAAAAAACATGGCTCGTTCCACCGGCAGACGGCTGAGCAATCAAAAATATGGCCTATTCTAATAATACAAAATATTATAACACATCAGCACTATATATAGTAGCGCTTTAGATGACACACATTCCATGCGCGGGCTATCCTTAAGCCATTCATATCTTCCAACATGTAAGCTCCACCTGCGAGAACCGCTACCACCTTGTATGGTCCTTCCCATTTCTCCATTAGCTTTCCCACCGTTTTGAGCGCATCCGCCTGTTTTAAGACCAAGTCCCCCACTTGAAAGACTCTCTGCCTTACTTTCTTGTCATAGGCTGCCTTAATTTTGGCTTTGCTGAGCTCCATCCTTCCTCTCGCGCTCTGTTGTATTTCCATTACCAAGTCCAGCTCCTCGCGCAGGCGCATGCTATTAGCTGTTTCATGAAAATTCATAATTCTGCTAGACGGCATTCCTACCTCGACTGGTATGACAGCTTCCGACCCGTACACCAATGAGAACGGACTTTCTACGGTCGCTTCTTTCGGTGATGTTCGATATCCCCATAATACCGCGTGCAATTCCTCAACCCAATTTCCTTTGGCTCCCTCCAAACGCTTCTTTATTTCTTCTAACAGTACCCGATTGATCACCTCGACTTGACCGTTCGCCTGCGGGTGAGCCACGGCCGCAAATCTCTGCTTGATACCCAGGCCTGCACACCATCCCCGTATCTTGGCTGAGTTAAACTGTGTTCCATTATCTTAAATGAGATCCCTAGGCAACCCATATCGGCAGCAGATATTTTGCCATATGAATTTCATGACCTCTGTATCCGTTATTCTGGCCACTGCCACCGCCTCCACCCATTTGGAGAAGTAATCTACAGCGACTATTAAGAACTTTCTCTGCCCCTTGGCGAGCGGCATGGGGCCCACGATATCTATTCCCCATTGTGCAAAAGGACAAGGGGAAGTTATTATCGTCATATCCTCTCCCGGCGTGTGAATCAGTGGGCCATGCCTCTGGCACTTATCGCATCTCTTGACAAACTGCCCCGCGTCTTTCCTCAAGGTGGGCCAAAAATATCCTGCCCTTAGTACCCGCGAGACTAATGCTCTACCTCCTGCATGGTCCCCGCAGCATCCTTGGTGAACCTCGTGCAGCACGTAACTGCCCTCTTCCAGAGATAGGCACCTCAGGTGCGGCCTAGTGTAACCTCTTTTGTGAAGTATATCCCCGATTAGGCAGAAATTGCTTGCTCGCTGCTCCAGGACTTTTGGGCGCGGCCACTTGCGAGCGCCTTTCCTTGCAGACACGCCCTAATTTCAGTGCGCCAATCTTCCCCACTTGTCACTGTTGCAACACGCTCCTCGCCCCCGCTACCTGGCTCCCCCATTAGCAACTGTATTTTCCTTGACTCGTATCCTACCGCCATGCTTCCTACCTTTGCCAGAAAATCAGCATGCTGGTTCTCCTCTCGGGGTATTTGAGCTAGCTCGCAGAATTCGAACTCGCTCATCATCGACCGTACTATCTCACAATAAGCCATCATTCGCTCGTTTTTTATCTCGAATTCGCCCTTGACTTGCTGTACTACTAGCTGTGAATCCGAAAATATGTTCAACTTCCTGCCCCCGGCTGAAGATACCAGTTTCATCCCATGTATAACTGCTTCATACTCTGCTTCATTATTTGAGGCTTTGAAAGGCAACCTTATCGCGTATTCCAACTCCTCGCCAGCTTCCGCCAGCAACACTCCTACTCCACTTCCTGATGCATTCGCCGATCCATCGACGAACACCTTCCATACTCCTTGCTCTTCTGGTCTCGTCGTTTCCTGCAGAAAATCTACTAGGGCTTGCCCTTTTATGGCGATCCGTGGTTCGTAGCTGATATCGAACTGCCCCATCTCTACTGCCCACTTGACCATTCTTCCCGAAACTTCCATCCTTCCCATCACTGTCTTCATAGGGTGGTTAGTCCGGACCACTATTGCGTGCGAAAGAAAGTAGGGTCTTAGCTTTCGTGTTGTCGTCACTAGCGCCAGGCCCATCTTTTCTATCTCGGAGTATCTCATCTCAGCCCCTCGCAAGAGTTTACTCGCATAATATACCGGGCTTTGCACTCCCTCCTCCTCCCGGGCTAAGACCGAGCTGACTGCGAACTCTCCTACTGCAAGATACACATAAAGCTTTTCTCCCGATGCAGGCTTTGCTAACAGCGGGAGACGAGCGAGAAGATTCTTGAGCTGCTCGAAAGCCTTTCCTGATTCTTCCGTCCACTCGAATTGGGTCCCCTTTCTTAGTATTTTAAAGAAAGGGTGACTAGCCTCTCCCGCCTTAGATATGAATCTACTCAGAGCTGTTATTCTTCCAGCCAACATTTGAACCTCCTTAATATTTCGTGGGGCCTCCATATCTAAAACCGCCTGCACCTTTTCCGGATTCACTTCCACTCCCCTTTCTGTTACCATGTAACCCAAGAATTTTCCCGTTTTCACCCCAAAAGCACACTTATTGGGGTTGAGCTTCATGCCGTAGCGTCAGAGTGTGCAGAATGTTTCTTTTAAATCCTCTAAATGAGTGCTCGCCTTCTGACTTTTCACCAACATATCGTCCACGTATATCTCCATGTTCCTTCCGAGTTGGTCCCTGAACATTTTGTCTACTAGTCTCTGGTACGTGGCTCCTGCATTTTTCAGCCCAAAAGGCATTACCGTGTAGCAATAAGTTCCAGTGGAGGTGATGAAGCTCACCTTGGGCTGGTCGCCAGGGCACAATGGAATCTGATGGTATCCTTGCGAGGCGTCCATCATACTTAGCATCTCGCAACCGGCGGTTGAGTCTACGAGCTGGTCGATTCGTGGCAGAGGGTAGTAGTCCTTGGGACATGCTTTGTTGAGATCCCTGAAGTCAATGCACATTCGCCACTTTCCCTCGCCCTTCTTGACTAAAACTGCATTGGACAGCCAAGTAGGAAAACGGATCTCCCGGATCTGTCCGGCTGCTAACAACTTCCGCACTTCTTCCTGTATAATTTTGTCTTTCTCTGCTCCAAAATGCCGACGCTTTTGCTTGACCGGCTTCGCATTCTGCTTGACATTCAGTCTGTGCACCACGAGCTGCTCGTCGATACTCCCGAGATCTGCTGGAGTGAATGCGAACACATCTTGATTCTGCCTTAGAAACTCAACCAGCTGTCGAGACATGTCTGTATCTAAACCGCCACCTATGCGGGTGGTGCGAGAGGCATCCTTCTCGCATAGTTGGACTACCATTAATTCCTCCATCGGCTTCACGTGGGCTTCTTCTTTTGCGGGGTCTACTTCCGGCATCCGGTCCTCCTTCCCCTGGTTACCTGGGGAAACAGTGCGAATAGCATCTATGTTTCCTATTCTTCTCAAGGCGTCGTAATAACATCTCCTCGAGGTCTCTTGATCCCCCCGGACCTCCCCGATTTGATCTAAGACGGGAAATTTCATTTTCATATGGTAGGTTGAGACTACTGCCTGAAATGAGTTCATGGACGGTCGCCCCAATATGATGTTGTAGGTAGAAGGCGCATCCAGTACCAAAAACTTCACGGATCGGGTTGCTCGCACCGGCTCCATTCCTAGAGAAATGGGCAGGCATACCTCTCCGACCGACCGCACTGACTCTCCCGAGAACCCGACCAAGCTTGTCTCTACATATTTTAACTCGAAATCCATATTCATCTTTTTGAAACAGTCATAGTAGATAACATCCGCGGAACTGCCGGTGTCCACTAATATCCTCGCGATATCAAAATTTGCTACCATGGCAGTAATCACAAGGGCGTCGGAATGTGGCTGCCTGATTCCTTCTTCGTCCTGGGGACCGAAAATAATGGGCGGCACGTAAGATATTCTTTGCACTTCCTCGAGCTGAGCTTCCATCTCGCACAAGCGTCGGAGGTGCGCGCGGCTTGCCCGATCTGCTTCCTCTATCTCTCCAAATAACTCCTCAGTCTCTAGCAACAGTCTCAGGTGCGCTCGCCGGGCCCTGTTGGAGTCTCCCCCTGAAGGTCCTCCCAAAATCATGCTGATGAAGTTGGCAGGCGCCACCTGGTCCTTCCTCTCATTTAGCTTTTCCCTTCCCGGCTCCGGTTTGCGGGGCTCGTTCGCACGCCGAGCTGGGAACTGTTGCGGGCGCTGGTTCCCTTCTTTCACAAATTCTGGCAGATTCTTCGCGCGTATGAGCCTCTCGATTTCGTCACGAAGGTGCTGGCACTCGTTGGTGGTGTGGCCATAATCATTATGAAAACGGCAGAAACTCCCCAGCGTGGGGCTTTTCCTCGGGGCTTCTGCATACGTGCGAGGCCACTTTAACTTTGGGTTATTCTCTAGGGCCAACAATATCTCTCCTGGCTGTGCGACCAGCGGCGCATAGCTGTCAAAACGAGGTCCTATTTTTCTCTCGTTCTGCACCTCCCTTCTCGCCAGTTGAGTCGATTTCTGCATTCTCTCCTCTTTCTTTTCCCTTTTCGCCTCGAGACCGCCCTTGTTATCGCCAAATTTATTATGCACTGCCTCCTCTGCGTTCATATATCGCTCGGCTTTTTTCAACAAAGCATTAAAAGATGCGGGAGGCTTTTTCGAGAGCGAAGTGAAGAAATCGCCAGCCCGCAGCCCTTGTGCTAGAGCGCTAATCAAAACTTCCTCTGAGGTAATTGGTACCTCTAAGGTCGCCGAGATGAAACGCTTGATAAAACTTCGCAGGTATTCTCCTTCCCTCTGTCTGACCGCGAACAGAGTCAAGGTGCTCCTCTTTTGCTTCTTTGAGCTCGCGAAGTGATCCATAAAACATGCACTTAGCTGGTCGAAACTACATTATTAATTTTTCTATGTTAGTGTACTATATTTTCTCATTATATATTAAATTGATTATTCTTTTTCACTTTTGAAATAATATTCCGTGTAAGAGATAAAGATAGAAATTCGATTTGTTAAATCTTAATATGTAACATTTATAATACTACATTATTATTTTTTTCTATATTAGTGTCCTATATTTTCTCATTATATATTAAATTGATTATTCTTTTTCACTTTGAAATAATATCCCGTGCATCGCAAGGGGAAAAAATGCAAGTATTAATTAAAATATTTTTTTAAGAAAAAACAAAATTAAAAAAAAAATATAAAAAAAGAGTTACGTCGGAGACCCGGCTGTCAGTGGCGGTTGACTTACCGGAAAAAGTTTCAGAAAAAAAAAGAAATCAACGCCGGAGACCGGCGGTCAACGGGGGCTAACCGGCGGTCTCTTGTGGTGGCGGGTCAAAATTGCTAAATTGGGGTGTAAATCATGAAATTAGAGTTGAATTGGGTTTCAAGGAATTTGAGGTAATTTTAGTACATATAAAAGAGTTTTCCTTATTTGCAAATAAGTTTAAATGAGCTGGAAATATTTGAAAGACAAAAAAGTTGGATATCCCTTTTTTAATTAAACGCCCTTATCATGGGCCTATTTGCCATTTGCCCTTAAAAAGATGTTTATTCTTCTATATTTTCTAAAAAAAATTCCATTTATAATTTTTAAAACTTAGTTTAAAAAATATACAAGCTAAAATCTTTATTTTATTCGAACAAAAATTATTGTATACTCATGTAACATTTGTTTTACAAAAAAAATATTTAGATACACATTAATATTTTTAATATTTTATTGACATAGAATTTTATATTAAAAATATTTATTTATATTATGTCATTAAACATATATGACGGGAAAACAATTTTGGGGCGTTGCCCCGAAACCCCATGTTATTAAAACACTACTATAAATCGGCCTTTAGCTACGGACGTATCTGTCGCTAAATAACATTAATCCGTTGCTAATGGGTATTTAGCGACAGAAATGCTCCTTGGCCCTATCCGTAGATAAAAGCCGCATCGCTAAATTTTAGTTACGATTGTGTTTCATTTGTCGCTAATGTAGCTACAGAATAATCCGTCACTAATGATAATAGTGGTGTCGCTAACTCTGGTCAACAAACTGAAGCCTTTATGACTTTTAGCAATAGATTAGTAGCCGTCGCTAACTTTCCGTTGCCTTACTCGACAGATATGTTGTTAGTTCCATTGCTAAATCCGTAGCAATTGAGACCAAAATTCAATTGGAAAGGGATACATCCGTCATTCAATCCGTCGCAAAAATAATGTAAAATTTAAAAAAAAAAAATTTAAAAAAATGTGATTGATACCATTTTTAAATACATGATTTATTATAGTATACACTAACAACAATATTATAGAATGCATTCTGACAATGGTGCCAAAGTTTGATGCGTAGTTAAAATAAAACAAATTCATTCATATCCTATAAATTCTTAACGAACTACACTCACATTAAGTCTTATCCTAAAATTCCATTGACGAGCAACACCCACTCTATATCTATAGTAGATCCGTGAAAGTGATTTTGATGCATTGCTTGAATGACAACCTGAAAAAACCGAAGATACAAAATGCAATCAGCAATGACCATAATTTAAGATATGAAGAATTACAGAGAATTTATCTATATTCTAATAAAAAAAATCAAACATATATATTGTACAACGACACGTATTACTAAATACGTAAAATATTAACTTGACAACAAAACCATAGAAAATATGTAAATACTTACTTGGCCACAAACTCATAAAACCACTACATCGAATCATCAAATCTTGATCATTCTCATAAATCATGTTACTTTCTACAAGCAAGTCATACTAAATTGTGTATCTGCAATAGGAAAGCAAAGCAACTCAACGATGTACCATGTATGTTTGCCAAAAACTAGCATATAACACACTGCAGATGAAACTTAAAAAGACAACAAGTATTTTAACCATGGTTAAAACTGTACTCCAACAAACAAACTGATACTGATCGAATCAACAATAAATTTCAACTATAAGAAATAAAAAATGCTATATCTAAAGACTTTCTTGCTACCAGTCAACTAAATTTGGTATACTCAACTTAATGTTCACAACATTAAAAAAAAATCACCACTGAAACGTGAAATGAAGGGAGTTTTTTGAATAAAATTCAAGCAACATTTTATTCTACATGACTACTCTTCTCATGCCTCAACCATGAATATCGACAGTAGACCCATAATTCATAATTAAACTTCAGAAAAAAAATAGAAGTGAGAATAAATCAATTCAATGCACATAAACTTCTGCTTGCTTGCAATATTTAAGTAGTTTCCACATCAACAATTTGTTTCTTCATTTCTGCTGACAATTTCAAACCAAAACTTGTCTTTACAGGTCCAGAGATACAAGTGTTAACTGATGTAATGAAGAATAAAACAATAAAACAAAAAACAAAAACAATAGAATATGCAAAAACCTTGAAAAAAGGAAATAAATTAGTTGAATAACCAAGCCACATTAAACAAATAATAAAAAAAAAATCAACAAGATATTTCGTGATGGAAAAAGAAAAGATATTTCGGCCGATTCATAGATAAAATGTTCGTGTGTCTATGTATATATTTATTCATACTGCTATATAAAATTTAAACATGCATAAATAGACATAAGAATCATAACGAGACCTTGGACTGGGTATTAGATCATAATCCTAATGATATTCACCAATCTTTACCATTCTGATCCAAGACATGAAAAGAAATGCCAAAAAAATCAATCACATGCTTCTCAATGAAGACACATTAAGCATAAAACAGAGTTCTATAATAAAAGATGCGTCCAAGAAATAGTGTTTACCACGCACGAGTTACAAGCACAAAACTTTTGCTCCGATTAAACGTCTCAGCTGCAACAATTGTCTATATAAACAAATGGAAAATAACAATTCTAACAATAATATACCAATGTAGTAAGAAACTTGAGATAATTCAGAAAAATCAATATCAAAATGCAGAATTCTTGGAAATCAACTTTATAATCGCCAAACAACTGCAACAACATAGATTATCGAAAGAAAAAAAAGCACAAAATTCTTGGGAATCAACTTTAAAATCGAATTCTTAAAATTCTAGCAAATAACAACAAACATTGAAACATACCCGAAATCATAAAAAAACAACTACGGCACTTAGATATGAGAAAAGAAAAAAAAAACATTACGACGGAGGGTGAGTCTTCAACTAAAACACGCCGAGAAAGAAGAAAACCCCATAATTTAAGTATATATTAAAAATCATGAGATAAAATTTACAAAGTGAACAATGTATTTAAAATTACTCCTAGAGCAGACCCAATGCCACTAAAGGGCGGTTGGCAAAACGATTCACGGGTATCAAAAGATTAGAGAGAAAACAACCAGTGGCAGTTGGAAAAAAAACCACGCCCGTAAATCAAGGGAAGGAGACGAGAAAGAGTGTAATGATTTTTTGAAATTTAGGATAGGAGAAGAGGCGGTGTGTATGCAAGAGATGAAGAGGGAGCAACTTTTTAGTGAAGAAGAGAGAAACTTATTTACTAATTAGGGATCTTATAAGATTTAGAAAATAATAATTATTAGTAACATACTTTATCTTCTGCTGCTAGTTCCGTTGATACAAAATAATTTAGAGATGGATTTTAGTTTCGTTACTATTTTCCGTCGTTGTATGTATAAATTTTTGTAGATGGAAACGAATTTATCTTATGTCGCTAATTCTGCAGATAAAAAATATAATTTAGAGAGTTTTTTTATTCGTCACTAATAGCCGTCGCTACATGAATAGTTTTTTAACGCGGGGATGAATTTCTCCTCCGTCACTAATTTTGTTGCGAAATGGCCGTCTTAGAAACACACATATGATCTGATGCTAAATCCTTCGCTAAATCGCATTTTTTCTAGTAGTGAAGTACTCCCTCTGTTCCATAATAACTGTCTCTTTTTAAAAATATTTTTGTTCCATATTATCTGTCACTTTAGATTTCCAATACTGCATTAAATGCATTTTTCCTGATTTAACCTTATTAATGAAACTCTAATCATTATTTTTCTCTTATAAATCATTAAATAATAAAGGTTGTTTTAGTCATTTCTATATGATTTTTCTAAAATCAAGATATATTTATTGAGTTTCTTAATCTTTGTGAAAAGTGAAAAGAGACACTTATTTAGGAACAGAGGGAATACAATTTATATTCTCGTCCCAGACCCCTAAATACACTGGCCGGTACTGCACCTAGTGTATATAGTATCTAATATTGGATATATCTTAATAGGGTGATCATTCAGACCGGATGGGCCTAAAAAAGACAATAATCGGATTCCACTAAGAAACTGACACGTGGACATATCTCAAATTTCTCTTGGCAATATTATAACAAATGGGTTTGCCCATTTAATACAAGACACAAAAACTAATAAAAAATAAAACTTTTTTCTCCAAAATCATTCAGCCAACAACAATTTAGGAAAAAAAATATAATTGTCCAAAATATAAAAAAATTACTCCAAAAACCCGAAACCCGAAACCTGAAAACCCGAAAATCCGAAACCCGAAAACCGAAAACCGAAACCCAAAAACCCAAAATAACCCAAAACCCGAAAAACGAAACCCGAAAACCGAAACTCAAAAACCCAAAAAAACCCAAAACCCGAAAATCGAAACCCGAAAACTCAAAACCCCGAAAAACCCGAAACCCCAAAAAATCCAAAACCCCAAAACCCGAAACACCGAAAAACCCAAAACCCCGAAAAACCCAAAACCCGAAAACCCGTCCGTTGAACATAAGGTTTATTATTAATTTTTGAAATGTTAGTATGGTAATTTAATTTAGTTTAATTAGATTTAGAGTTTGTTAATTAAATCATCCACGTGGCATAATATGAATGGAATCCGATTATTGTACATAATCAACTCATCGGGTGAGAATTTAAACTCATCTTAATATATGTAATATTGAAAGTGAACGTGTAAATTAAATTAGTTAGCAAAGTCTTTTTGAAGTGGTCAATTGTGTGAATTAAAATCCTTCAACTTCCCCCTTGTCGTTATTGACTCATGTCACATTCACATCAAGTGTTCGGAAATTTCGCATGCATGATCAAAGTCAAGATCCAAGTCTAGTGTTATTAGTTATTACACAGATCGCCATTAATTCTTTTATTTATTTTTCTTCCTCTGCTGAAAAGTAATAGCAGTGGACCAAAGCAATTTTACGCGGAAAGTTTCTTAAATTATAGGGTAAATTACAAACACCCCCTGAGGTATGGTTAAATTCCAAAAACACCCCTCTTGTTTGGATAATTACATCTACCCCCTCAACTATGATTTTTTCTTACACCTCCACCCTTATGGTGCCAAATTCAACATAATCATCGATGATTCCGTGGAATGTGCTCTAGTTTGTACTCGTTTTGTGTAAAAATACAGTTTCAGATGCACCACAAACTGATATATACAAGCTAAAAAACGCATATTATGATCATCTTGCTTCATAATGTAGAGTTCGAATGGGATAAAACGGCTACAAAAGTGATAATATTCCATATAATCTCGAAGATTCCACTAAATTTGAGGAGTTGAGGGGTGGTTGTAATTATCCAAACAAGAGGGGTGTTTTTGTAATTTGACCATACCTCAGGGGGTGTTTGTAATTTACCCTAAATTATATTCTAATACCTTTCAATTAACCAAAAAATCATCCCATTTCTCTTCTTCTAATTAAAAAAAGAAAAAGAACTTAGAATTAATATATGGATTCTCAAAAATGGTTTATTCCATTGGTATTAATAATGTTCTTGATTATTATAATATTGCCAAAGAATATTTCAGGCCAGAATTACGGGTGCTTCAAAAACGAAACCTACGTAAATAACAGCGCGTTCGACAACAATCTCCGAGCTCTCCTTTCGTCACTTTCCTCAAACATGAACGACACCGGTTTCTACAGTGCCTACGTGGGCCGGATCCCGAACCGAGCCTACGCGACAGCTCTCTGCAGAACAGACGTCCAGCTCGATTCGTGCCGTTCTTGTGTCGTAAACGCTTCGGTGGAGATTGCAAATTTGTGCGTGAATCGAAAGCAGTCAGTATTGTGGAAAGGTAGTTGCACTTTGCGATACTCAGACGAGCCCATATACGGAGTTCGGGCCGACGGTTATTACGTCATGGTGTGGGCCGGGGCTGTGTCCAGTCCCGACCAATACAAGCAGAATCTGAGGATGTTGTTCGACGATCTTCGCGGAAAGGCAGCTGCAGGGGGATCTCTAGTCAAGGTCCTTTTCTTTTTATTAATAATCGTACACAATCTAGGTTTATTTTATGCGACCTGTAATATTTAACCCGTAAAAGTTCGTTTAAACAATTCTTCCACAAAATATTAAAAAAAACAAAAAAAAAAAAAAAAACATACAATGTTTCTTAAATTTTATAGAATTCATGCATGTAGAGAAAAATACTGGATATTTCACCTATTTCTTTCTAGGTCAAATGGCAAAAATGGACATGACAAGGGACTTAAATGCACATTGGTCCACAAAAAAAACAGTCTTAATTTCAAATAAACCTATCCTATGTCTTTAAAATACCCTCCATAATATATTTTTTATCAATTTCATCCATTATACTCTAACTTTCAATATTTCACATTGACCCCGGGATTTAAACAAATATATTACATTAACCCCCATTTTAATAATTTTCTGAGAAAATAATTTTTTTTTTCAGAAAATAATTTTTTTTAATATAATTTTTTTTCCCGACCAGATTCCGGCGTTGACTTTTTTTTTTCTGAAACTTTTTTCCGGCCGGTCTCCGCCGTTGACTTTGTTTTTTCATTTTTTTTTGTTTTTGAAATTTTGTTTTTTCTTAGAAAAAAATATTTTAATTAATATTACTGTTTTGGCTGCTAAATTACTGTCTCAGACAGTAATATTATTGTTTGGGACAGTAATGTTATGAATATTATTTTCCCGAACAGTAATATTACTAATAATATTTCTGTCCCGAACAGTAATATTATTGCACGAGACAGTAATATTACAGTCGTAGACAGTAATATTACAGTCGAAGACAGCAAAAATGCAGGCCAAGAGATAAAATTAATTAATACACTAATACTACTGTCTGAGACAATTAAATTACTGTTAGAGACAGTAATTTAGCAGTCAAGACAATAATATTAATTAAAATAACTTTTTTTAAGGGAAATTTTTTTTTCAAAAACAAAATTCATTTAACAGTTAAATTATTGTCTCCGGCAGTTAAATAACTGCTGGAAACAGTAATTTAGCAGCCAAGACTGTTATATTAATTAAAATATTTTTTTTAAGAAAAAAAAAGTTAATTAACAGTTAAATTATTGTCTCCAACAGTTAAATAACTGCTGGATACAGTAATTTAGCAGCCAAGACAGTAATATTAATTAACATATTTTTTTAAGAAAAAAAAGGTCAATGAACAGTTAAATTGTTGTCTCCAACAGTTAAATAACTGATGAATACAGTAATTTAGCAGCCAAGACAGTAATATTAAGTAAAATATTTTTTTTAAGAAAGAAAAAAAAAAAGTCAACGCCGGAGACCGCCGGAACCGGTCGCGGCGGGTCAAAATTGAAATTATGATCAAAATTGGTTAATTGGTGAAATTGGGCTAAATTGTGGTGTAAATCGTGAAATTGGAGTTGAATTGAGTTTCAATAAATTATGGGTAATTTTGGTATATATAAAAGGGTTTTCCTCCGTAAAAAAAAAAAAAAAAAAAGGTTTTCCTTATTTGCAAATAAGTTTGATTGAGCTGAAAATATTTGAAAGATCAAAAAGTTGGATGTCCCTTTTTTAATTAAGTGTCCTTGTCACTAGCCTTTTTGAGATTAACCCTTCTTTTTATATACCACCGTTATTCATTCTTGAAAATGCTCGCTCTAACACTATGCAT
Source organism: Erythranthe guttata (assembly GCF_056151865.1). Lineage (NCBI taxonomy): Eukaryota > Viridiplantae > Streptophyta > Magnoliopsida > Lamiales > Phrymaceae > Erythranthe > Erythranthe guttata. The sequence goes on along the minus strand of NC_142537.1, from coordinate 5,676,748 downwards.
TGAAGAATAGGGCGCAAATTACGGCTACTCCCATGAGTTATGGTCAAATTACAAAAACCCCTTCCTATTTGGGTAGTTACAGCCACTCCATAAACTATGTATTATCTTACGAAAAAACACCTCCATAAGTAAATTTAGAGATGTTAAACCGATAAAACCAAACCGAAATTTCGGTACGCCAACATTTCATACCGTTTACCGAACGGAATATACGATTTGGTTCGATGAATAATCGAATTACATAAATTTTATGTAAAAATATTTAAAACGAGAGTGTGACTCTAATTACCCAAACAAGAGATGTTTTTTCGTAATTTGGTCATACCTCAGGGTGGCCGTAATTTGCCCTTGAAATATATGTATATATTATCTAGAATATTCAATATATCTCTAGTATATATATATACTTTTTTTTTTTTTTTAAATTGATTAACTTGGAAAGTAAAAGGAAAAAGAAAACGATTTTTCTTTTATTCTGTATAATATATCCTACTTAATTAGGATTTAGGACCATTTGATTCAAATTCCAAGCATAATAAAATTGTTAAATTAAACATAAATTTAGGAGATACTACTCGAAAGTCAATAAATATGATGATGATCATCAGTAGACTTATAAAGTATTTGTGCATGGCGATGATGTTCTCCTATTAAGGTTGCGGCAGGGAATTCGAGGGCGCCTGATTTTCAGACAATTTACGCCCTGCTACAATGTACGCCGGATATCTCTTCCGAGGAATGCAATATGTGCTTGACCGATGCCGCCCAACGAATTCCCGAATGTTGTAATAGTTCGAAGTTCGTGAACATTCTCGCACTAAGCTGCACTATTTGGTACGATACTTCATCATTTTACAACATAACTAGGATTAACCAACTACAATCCATCATTTCACCTCCGTCGCCTGTGCCAGTGCCTGTGCCTGTGCCTGTACCTGCCCCCGTCCCACTAATACCTTCTTCGCCAGGTAATATATATATATATATATATATATATATATATATATATATATATATATATATATATATATATATATATATATACACACGAGTCTATTACAAATAAGTCTATCATGGCTACTTATTCATAAAAAGGTCAAGACAAAAAATCTTTTACAAAAAAATCCAAACAGTATTCAGAGGTGTGTTAAATATTAAACTACCCATCACATTTTAATATGTTTCAATTTCATTCAATGCAATTTAACCTCAATTTGACCCCAAATTATTCAATTTTGACACCTAACCTATTTTGACTACAATTTCGCCCGTCACCGCCGGTCTCCGGCGTTATCTTTTTTTTTTTCTTTTCTTTTCCGTCTGCTTTTTCCGCCGGTTTCCAACGTTGACTTTTTTTGATTTTTTTTCCTTTTTTTTTCTTTTTCTGCTGTCGTTGACCGGCGCTGGACCCCATTCTACTGCAAATTATTGGGCGAAATAGATATAACCCATGAACCTTGAATAATAAATTAAAGATGATAGGTCAGAGACTTATGCATAAAAACCAATGTAGATATATGATTAGAAATATAGCGTTGCATTCTTCGATTGAAACTCGATGTCGTCTCAAGCCAGTAGATAATATAAGTTGATAATTAAAATGGCATATACGACATGCATGCATGATATAAAAACACTAGTTTGGGATTTGCAGGCCTAAAACGTGACACAACTCGAACTGTCATCATCGTTGTAGTTCCATTACTTTTGTGCTTACTATTTGGTGCTTGTGTTGGCGTATGCCTGAGAATGAAAAGGAAAACGAAGCCACGGGAAACAAATGCATGTACGTAAATCTTTTTCTCCGTTAATTAATAATATATGTGTTTATGTTTATGTATATCACTTCAACTTTACATACTTGAACCCCGATCGAATTCAGCTAAATATTTTTTTTTCTACTACTTAGATGGCGATGAGGCAAGTGCTGCAGAATCCTTACAACATGATTTCAGCATAATTAGAGCAGCCACTAATAATTTCTCCGAGTCGAACAAGTTGGGAGAAGGAGGATTCGGTGTTGTTTATAAGGTAATCCAATCACATATGAACATAATATCGATTCATGTTTAGGTATTTAATATTGGTTTTTCCCCCTTAATTTATCTCAGGGAATTTTTCAAAACGGCCAAGAAATTGCAGTTAAAAGATTATCGAGGAGTAGTTCGGGGAAAGGAGATTTGGAATTCAAGAATGAAGTATTAGTAGTTGCGAAACTTCAGCACAAGAATCTGGTCAGGTTATTAGGGTTTGCATTGGAAGGAAAAGAAAGGCTTCTTGTATATGAACTCGTTCATAACGCAAGTCTAGACCGCTTCATATTTGGTAATATATATTCGCTTCAATATTATTCATCAAACAACAATTTTTTTTGTTTGAATATGATCATTAATTAACAATGATATTTGGTTTGTAGACCCAATCAAGCGTTTTTATTTGGATTGGGAGAAGCGTTACAAAGTTATAGTTGGTATTGCGAAGGGACTTCATTATCTACACGAGGACTCTAGTTTCCGAATTATTCATCGTGATATCAAAGCCGAAAATATCCTACTAGATGCTGAAATGAACCCTAAAATAGCCGACTTTGGTACGGCAAGGTTGTTTCAACAAGACCAAAGTGGAGCCAATACTCAAAGAATTGTCGGAACATAGTAAGTCATTTTAATTATTACTTCTATAGTTTAAACACATATACATTTTCTTCACTAATGTATATTCTTGTCGTTTTAAATCGATATTTTATATCTAATAATACATACATATATATATATATATATATATATATGTATCTATTTCAGTGGATACATGGCACCGGAGTATGCCAGAAATGGACAATTCTCTGTCAAGTTAGATGTGTACAGTTTTGGCGTGCTAGTCCTAGAGATTATTATTGGACAGAAAAATAATTCCTTCAACAAGGGAGAGAATACAGAAAGCATGTTGAGTTTCGTAAGTGCGCGCGCCCGCACACACACATATATACATATAACAAATTAAGATGTTATTTAATTTTGAAGTCAACTTATATGAAGGTGTAATTGACTACATATATTTATACTTTTAGGCATGGAGAAATTGGCGAGAGGGGAAAGCGAAAAAGATGATAGATCCAACTCTAAAGTCAAGTTCGGGTTCGTTTCGTGATATATTGAAATGCATTCATATCGGTTTGTTGTGTGTTCAAGAAAATGCAGTTGACAGACCGATAATGGCTTCGGTTATTCTAATGCTCAGTAGCTTCTCTATAACATTGCCAAGGCCATCTCGGCCGGCATTTTTCATACCCAATTCAAGAGATGTGGAATGCCACAAATCGTCAGATGCTAGATTACGTGACCAATCTAACAATGAAGCCTCGATCACGGATTTATATCCGCGTTAATCTACCATGTATATTTATACTCCAATCACTTGTGACAAGATACTAACTAATAGATTTTTTTCTTTTTTTTTTCGCTGTCATTTTGATTTTTGTATTATATAGTTTAGTGTGTATGGGTAATATCAAGACTTCTAATTCGCATTTCGCTTCCATATTCTTATTTTATTTCAATAAATAATTACGATTTTCAGCGGAACGGTCAGTAGGGGAGCCGGAATTTGGAGTAAGGTTTGCTTAAAATTTACAGGGTTCGAGCTACGGTAGCACCTCCGATTTTTTGTTTTTTAGATTCACTCACAGAAAGTAACATGAAATAAGTAAAAATTTATAGGCTTAAACTAGAATAGCATGTGTTCAACTCTTTAAAAGTTAAACTAGGATACATTATTTTACAAAACTGAGAACTGCAATGAAATATGAAAAATAGAACGAGGAAAACCTAACAAAATTTTAAAAACTTAGATTGATTGCAATTCTAACGGATGGCTTAAAACTTAAAACCAATTGAAAACCCTTTAAGCTCTACACGGAATATTGGGTTTTGTAGAACTACGTGGTGAAATACACCATGTAATTTTACACCAGGGATCTACACATAATAATATACACATTTATGTGTATTATATTTCATCAGGTGTAGAATTTCATAAGCCAATAATATTTTGTACGATGATCCTCTATTGTATCTAGTGACGAATCAATAGTAACAAAAGAAACTCTTTGCCTTTCTGAATTCTTTCTTTCAAATAGAAAAGAAATTGGAAATTTTAAATAAGTCGTATGTAAATACTTCACTTCTTTTAAATATAAATTAATTATTATCTAATTTTCGACATTATAAATACTTCACTTCTTTTATAGAAGGTAGGGCCGGTTCTGACTATATGCAAGAGAGGCGGTCGCCTCGAGCCCCCGATTTTTAGAAAAAAAATAGGGTCCCCAATTTTTGTACTATTTAGATATACTAGTCATAGTATTAAATGATATTTAAAATCCATAAATAGTTCAACAATTTGAATAACTACCATACTATATTATTTCACATAGTTTAAGTATTTGTTGGAAATTTTCAATTATTATTGTATTTGATGTGAATGAAATATCTTAGATCAATTATAATTAATTAGATATTGACTTCGTCTATCAAATTTTTATCTATTTCAAAATTTTAATTTTTTCCCCAGTAATCTTTGCATTTTTTAGTATTCTACATTGCTAACTCTAACTTCAAAGAGTTTTGGCAAGCTGAAATACTATAATTTATTTTATTATATTTTTTTGTACATATATTTACTTGTTCTATAATATTTCTATGACTATTTTCAAAAAAACTTGGTATTCTACCCCGAACCGTGTAAACTTTTGATTTATCTGAACTTCGTCAATATTTTAGTCATATTTTCCCCAAAATTCTTTACTGCTAATCAAAAAAATTCTTGTCATGTCGTGCTCCTTAATGAATTAATTGTTGGGTTTCGGGCACGTGTACGCAGCGGAAAACAAAAATTTAATGCGATTTAAACGACTTTAAAGCACATAAGCACATGCCCGACAAATTAAAATCAATTAATTGCGTACCTTTGCGCTTCCAGCGAAATTAAAAACAACATAAATGCTAATTAATTTAACCGAATTTAAATCAATTAACATACTCGCGTTTAAACCAAATAACATGCTCGCAATGATTTAAAACGATTACACATAATCACATAAAATCATACGAAAGCAAACATGAATATATATAGCGTTTAAACGAAACAAGAACTTCGAGTTCGTGTGTTTACCTCTTGAAGCATGAGGTAGGAGCGCTAAGCAAGTCGAGATTGCTACGGAAACCAATCCGTACAATCGGGGCAGCAGCGGTGCAGCGGCAGCGGCGGTGAGACGGCCACGACGGCGCGTGAATCTCACGCACGATCTTCCGGGGCGGGGCGTGGGGCAGCGTGCGGCTTCGGCTCGTGCGCCGCTCCTTGATTCTTCGATCTTCGGTCTTCCTCCTCTCGGATTTCACCTCGTATACTTCGATCTACTAAACACGTGGCACTAGACACATAATAGTTAGAAAAACGGAAGAAAAAAAGAAGGAAAGAAACTACCGAAACAATCGGCCGACGAACGGCCGATTCCGGTGAAGCTCCGGCGACGGCGCCGGTGACGGCCGCGTGGAGAGGGCGAGAGAGAGAGGGAGAACGGCTGCTAGGGTTAGGGTTTTTCACTTATTGTGTGCAAGACCTATAAATCTTGTATTTATAGTGTCTTGCATAAAACCCTAGCGGGCTTAAGTTGGACCGGGCCCAACAGCTTAAGCTTGCTAGTACTTTTACTTGCTCGTTTCTCTCAATCCAATGACCGAAAATTTGCAACGATTACATTTTTGGAATCATTATAAAGTCCTCGTCATTACGAGTGTCAATTCTCATTTTCCAACTTTCTAAAAGTGGAAACCCTGGTTCAGTGCACTTTCTAAATTTGGAAACTTCCCGATTTAGAAAGTCCACTACAACGTTCGCCTATTCTTTTCCTTTTCTTATTCTCATTCGTAATTCCAAATTACGAATGTTGGACTCAATCGTATTGACTTTCAATTATGCAAAGATAAACTATTTTATCTCTGACCGTTTATTCAAAGATCTCATGTGCACGAGCAGTGTGACCCTCGATGGTTCAGGTGTAAGCTAGCCGTGGGCCCACAACCCTTTGTGGTCAAAACTCGTCCCTTAGAGTTACGATTAAGATGAAACTCGTTTCACCTTAATCACCCAACGAATCAAGATTGGCGTCTAGCAACTACGCGTCATGATTCCCTAGATACAAATGAAGTGCCTGCAAGAACCTTCAGATATAGTTAACGTACAGTACGGTCCCTTCGATACATATGTCCCGATTGAACTAGAGGCATTGGTTCATCGAGACCTCTTTATTTGTTCAATGACGGTGCGATCGTTCTAAGTGTTGTAATCCTTACGTGCATGACTTAGAGAATCGAATTCTCTAATCATCACTTAGTCAGCTCTGGCCAGAGACTTAGAATGATTACAAACTTTCAGAACACACAGGACATCCAAGACTATTCTAGCGATCGAATCCCCAACTACAATGCACAGACCTCCCACTAGATTTCGGACTGCACGAACACTGGCCCTTGGGATGGTCCTCGGTGGAACTCAGGGACAGGTCACGATACAGCTGGTCCTCTAGTGAAGTCACGGTGATGTCTAGGTCATAAGGACTAATGGTGTACAACTATACCATAGATATCTCTACTCGATTATTGGGAACCACTTAGAGATTTCTAGGGTGAGGGAGTTCAGTGAACTCGTCAACTTACGAGCACCCACTTATGTATGCCGATATCACAATACCGTTTACTGATGAGATGCAGTACACATACACTAAGTGCTAGTCTTAATGGGAAAGGCCGATATCCTCATTAGTGGCGTAACCCTTCGACTAGGAACACGTTTAACAGTTATAATACTTTAAGTAAATATCTCACGATCCTAACGATCAATTACTAGTACTTGTAATAACTGTAAGGACTATATCTATGCTTGTGACAAAGGGACAAAGATATAGAATGCCAAGGTGTTTTATCATTAATACGAATAAAGGTTCGTTTATTACAATAATAAATACGAAAGACCACAGCCACATGTTGGCTTGTTGGTCACCTACTCTAACAATCTCCCACTTGACCTAAAGCCAACTACCCATAAATCGCAATCCCATCGACTCTCGATGTTTCTCATGGACCGATCTCGGCAAAGGCTTCGTGAAGGGGTCTGCAACGTTCTCTTCCGAGGTGACTCGTTCAACCTTAACTTCACCTCTATCAATGATCTCTCGGATCACGTGATACTTCCTCAGAATATGCTTCGACTTCTGATGAGATCGTGGCTCCTTAGCTTGCGCCACGGCTCCGGTGTTATCACAGTACAATGGTACTGGATCACTAGCATCAGGAATGACACCCAACTCTTGGATGAATTTCCTTATCCAAGTCCCTTCTTTTGCAGCTTCAGACGCTGCAATGTATTCCGCTTCGGTAGTGGAATCGGCCGTCGTGCTTTGCTTGGAACTCTTCCAACACACGGCACCACCATTAAGCGTAAATATAAATCCAGAATTCGACTTTGAGTCGTCCACATCCGATTGAAAACTAGAGTCAGTAAAACCCTTTAATTTCAACTCGGCACCCCCATAGACCAAAAATATATCCTTAGTTCTTCGCAAGTACTTGAGGATATCTTTCACGGCTTTCCAGTGAGCCGGGCCGGGGTTAGACTGATATCTGCTTGTGACACTCACAGCATACGCAATATCGGGTCTCGTACATAGCATGCCATACATTATGCTTCATATGGCAGAAGCATAGGGCGTCATTTTCATCTCCTCGACTTCACTAGGTGTTTGCGGACACATAGATTTCGAGAGACGAACCCCATGGGACATTGGCAAGAATCCCTTCTTGGATTCTTCCATGCTAAACCGTTTCATAACGGTGTCTATGTACAGGCTTTGGGATAAGCCAAGCATCTTCCTTGCTCTATCTCTATAGATGCGTATTCCTAATACGTAAGATGCTTCTCCTAAATCCTTCATTGAGAAACGTGTGGACAACCATGCTTTCGTTTGTTGCAGCATTCCTACGTCATTCCCAATGAGTAGAATGTCATCAACGTAAAGCACTAAAAATATCACTGCCCTCTCACTAACCTTCTTGTATACACAAGGTTCCTCCGGATTCTTCTCAAAATCAAACTCTTTGATAGTTGAGTCGAACCTAATGTTCCAACTTCGGGATGCTTGTTTCAATCCATAAATGGATCGCTGGAGCTTGCAAACCTTTTGCTCACTTCCAGAAGATATGAAGCCTTCCGGCTGCGCCATGTAAATTTCTTCCTCAATATCTCCATTAAGGAAGGCGGTCTTCACATCCATTTGCCATATCTCGTAGTCGTACCACGCAGCTATGGCCAGCAAAATCCTAATGGACTTCAGCATCGCGACTGGTGAAAAAGTTTCCTCATAGTCAACGCCTTGCCTTTGAGTGTAACCTTTCGCTACCAATCTAGCTTTATAGGTCGATACCTTTCCATCCACTCCAATTTTCTTCTTATAGATCCACTTGCAGCTTATAGGAACAATTCCCTTAGGTGGATCTACCAAGGTCCACACCTTGTTGGAGTACATGGAGTCCATTTCGGATTTCATGGCAGTTAGCCAATGTCCCATGTCCGCATCCGATACGGCCTCATTGTATGTTCTTGGATCTCGTCCAAGATCAACATGATCTTCATCATTTTCGAGGAGGAATAACCTATCCGGCAATTTCCGAACTCTTTCGGATCTACGCACCGTAGGTTCAGGAGGTATATTAGTGGTTTGTTGTATTGGTTCGATTGCTTGTTCTTCCGTTTGAACTTCACTTTGTGGTTCTTGAACTACTTCAAGTTCTATCATGCTGCCCTTTCTATCGGATAGAAACTCCCTTTCCAAAAAGGTGGCATTTCTTGAAACAAACGTCTTTGCTTCTTTGACATAATAGAACTCGTATCCCATCGAGTCTTCGGGATACCCCACAAAATAGCACAAGTCGGATTTACTATCCAACTTATCTCCCACTAATCGCTTCACATAAGCGGGACAACCCCATATCCTAATATGTTTGTAGTTGGGTTTCCGGGAATGCCAAAGTTCATACGGTGTGGATTTAACTGCTTTGGTGTTAACTCTATTCAGCAAATACGCGGCAGTACGAAGTGCATGACCCCACAAGTATGCCGGTAAGTTTGTGAACCCCATCATGGATCGAACCATATCTAATAAAGTTCGATTCCGACGTTCGGATACTCCATTAAGTTGAGGAGTTCCCGGTGGAGTCCATTGGGACTGTATCCCATTTTCTTTTAGATAGTCAATGAACTCGATGCTCAAGTATTCTCCACCACGATCGGATCGCAACTTCTTAATACTTCGTCCGAGTTGCTTTTCCACTTCGTGTCTAAAATCTTTGAACCTTTCAAATGTTTCAGACTTGTACTTCATCAAGTACACATACCCATACCTAGAAAAATCGTCGGTAAAGGTAGCGAAGTAGTTATATCCACCCTTCGCACTAACACTTAGTGGACCACATACGTCTGTATGGATCAAATCCAAAAGACCCTCGGCTCGTTCCATTTTCCCTTTGTAGGGTGACTTAGTCATTTTCCCTTTAAGGCAAGATTCACAAGTTTGTAGTGATTTCACGTCCTCCAAAGAGAACAATCCTTCACTAACAAAATCGTTTATCCTTCTTAAAGAGACATGACCTAATCTAGCGTGCCAAAGTTGTGCGGGGTTTTGATCTATCTCCTTACGTTTTGCTGATGTAACATTAATAGGTATTTCACTTGGATTTAGTTCATACAAGTTGTTTAATAGTCGTCATTTGCAAATCAAATTCTCATTCTTTTGTATAATGCAAATCGAATTTCCAAAAACAAAAGTAAAACCTTCAATGTCTAATACAGGAATAGAAATAAGGTTTCTAATGAGGGACGGAAAAAATAAACAATCGTTCAAAACAATAGGAAAACTAGAATCCAAAACATTTAAGTAAATTGTGCCGATGGCTTCAGCAGCAACTCTTGCTCCATTACCCATCCTTAGGAAGGTCTCACCCGCTCTAAGTCTTCGACTTCTTGTCATTAGCTGCAAATCATTGCACAAATGTGAGCCACAGCCTGTATCCAATACCCAAGAAGAAGAGTTGACAGACAAATTTACGTCAATGAAATATGTACCCTTTTCAGAACCTTTCTGCTTTAGGTAAGCCTTGCAGTTGCGGCGCCAATGTCCTTTCTTTCCACAGTGATGGCAAGCATCATCAACTTGTTTGCTAACCTTTGCTTTGGGGCCCCCACTACCTTCACCCACTTCGAACTTGCTGTTTGGGAAGGGAACTCTTTCCTTCCTCTTCTTTTGGAAAGAACTCTTCTTTCCAGAAGTAGCAGCAATGAGAACATACTTCTCTTTCTTAATGGTGGACTCGAAGCTGACCAACATGTTCATTAACTCATCCAAGGGAGGATCTAGTTTGTTCATGTTGAAGTTCACTATGAACGATTCATAGGAACTAGGAAGGGACAACAGGATCAAATCCAACGAGAGCTCGGCCGGGAGGGTGACATCAAGATTCACTAGCTTTTCAAGGAGAGTGATCATTTTGAGACAGTGCTCGTGGACCGAAGTCCCTTCGCGCAGTCTCGCTGTGATCAACTCCTTTGTAGCAGCGTACCTCGATGCCCTAATATTCTCACTATACATGCTATCGAGATGAGCCTTTATATCGAAAGCATGCAAGTGAGACTCATATTTCCTCGCAAGCGCGGGCTCCATGGCGGCTATCATATAGCACCTAGCATGAGTGTCATCTTTCTTCCAAACTTCATAAGTTTCCTTCTCAGCATCAGTCGCTGTGTCAGGTATAGTGGCGGGAAGTCTCTCGTTCAAAACATAGAGACGCCCATCAATGGTTAGTACAAGCTTAAGACTACGCAACCAATCTAGGTAATTAGGGCCACTGAGTTTATTGTCGAGGATTGACATTATGGGATTCTTAGACATGATTATCTGAGACATATAGAGAAGAGGATTATTAGAGATTCGCGTTAAATGATTGTTACAATTAAATGTTTGGACTTATGTTATTTAATTGTTCTCCCACTAATTTTATTGAGTTCCACTTCCCTCTAGTAGACAAACGAGAAAACTGATTTTTCTTAATGGGCTTTAGGTCCAATAGACAAATATAACCCGTAGTTAATCTAGCCCGATTATATTTGCCCAAAGGTAGATCACAATCAATCATATCCACAATATGACCCTAAATTAATTTTCCTCACACTTGATAATGACCTAAGTTAATCTCGCGAATATCAAAATCGTCGTGTGTCAAGTCTAACCTACCAATCAAAGATGCTCATAGAACTCGATTATGCCAAACTAATGCAGTCCCTAGTTAATCTAGCCGACCACGTTAATTCAACATAACCCTTTTCTATGGCTACCTTCATCACTATGTCAATTGAATTACAGCTTACTCTACCATAGCACTCCCCGCTACACGGCTTACTGCACTATAGTAAAGGGCTACACATAATCCAACCGTTGGCAGAAGGAAAGAAATAACTCAACAGATTGGGTTTTTCTTTACAGCTTGAAATGATTCTTAATTGAATTAAGAATGAGGGATTTTTATTTTTATTGAAATGTTTTATCTCATCAGAAGGTTTTGGATTGGTCTATGTGATTCCTACATCTATGTTCTCTAAAGGTATATGGAAGCGCATATTGTCCTAAGAGGAACATACGACCTAATTTCATAATTAATTACATTAATTAATTATCGAGTTTTCAAAATAATTATAGAACCTCAACTAGCATAAATCATTCAAATAATGTTGAGGTACTACTAATTAAGTTGAATTTATAATCAATATTATACATGTGTTCTATTAATTGAAATCAATTTAACAATTTAAATTAATTAATTAATCTAACACCTATTTACTAAAATAGATGATTGTCGATCCAATTATCTAATTGGGATTAATTGAAAATAATTTTCCAAAAATTAAAATCAATTTGTTTTAAGTTTAATTTTAGAAATCTGAAATAATTTTTTTTTTTTTTTTTTTTTCAGTGAACCGGTTCGGCCGACCGGTCTGACCGGTTCGGCCGACCGGTCTGACCGGTTCGGCCGACCGGTCTGACCGGTTCGGCCGACCGGTCTGACCGGTTCGGCCGACCGGTCTGACCGGTTCGGCCGACCGGTCTGACCGGTTCGGCCGACCAGTCTGACCGGTTCGGACCGAAACGGTCCGGTTCTGCCCGGTCCAATTGACCCAAATCAGTGGGCCGGGTCAGTCGGACCGAGAACCGGTCTGACCGACCCGAATCCACTTGGATTCGGTCGATTAGATCGTGCACAACCATCGAACCGGTTGGTTCGACCGATTCGATCCGAATAATTAAAAACCGACGCTTTAAAAATAATTTCAGATCCGATTTTCCAATTTTAAACAATTTTAAAGCTGGAAAAATTCTAAACAATATTTCAAAAATATTTTAAACTTACGAAAACTCCCAATTACATAATACAACAATCACTACTTTAATAAATCGAACATGCATAAAATCATAGCATATTAAAACGAACGCAATTAATTGCGCAACGAGCTCTGATACCACTGTTGGGTTTCGGGCACGTGTACGCAGCGGAAAACAAAAATTTAATGCGATTTAAACGACTTTAAAGCACATAAGCACATGCCCGACAAATTAAAATCAATTAATTGCGTACCTTTGCGCTTCCAGCGAAATTAAAAACAACATACATGCTAATTAATTTAACCGAATATAAATCAATTAATATACTCGCGTTTAAACCAAATAACATGCTCGCAATGATTTAAAACGATTACACATAATCACATAAAATCATACGAAAGCAAACATGAATATATATAGCGTTTAAACGAAACAAGAACTTCGAGTTCGTGTGTTTACCTGTTGAAGCGTGAGGTAGGAGCGCTAAGCAAGTCGAGATTGCTATGGAAACCAATCCGTACAATTGGGGCAGCAGCGGTGCAGCGGCAGCGGCGGTGAGACGGCCACGGCGGCGCGTGAATCTCTCGCGCGGTCTTCCGGGGCGGCGCGTGGGGCAGCGTGCGGCTTCGGCTCGTGCGCCGCTCCTCGATTCTTCGATCTTCGGTCTTCCTCCTCTCGGATTTCACCTCGTATACTTCGATCAACTAAACACGTGGCACTAGACACGTAATAGTTAGAAAAACGGAAGAAAAAGAGAAGGAAAGAAACTACCGAAACAATCGGCCGACGAACGGCCGATTCCGGTGAAGCTCCGGCGACGGCGCCGGTGACGGCCGCAGGGAGAGGGCGAGAGAGAGAGGGAGAACGGCTGCTAGGGTTAGGGGTTTTCACTTATTGTGTGCAAGACCTATAAATCTTGTATTTATAGTGTCTTGCATAAAACCCTAGCGGGCTTAAGTTGGACCGGGCCCAACAGCTTAAGCTTGCTAGTACTTTTACTTGCTCGTTTCTCTCAATCCAATGACCGAAAAATTGCAACGATTACATTTTCGGAATCATTATAAAGTCCTCGTCATTACGAGTGTCAATTCTCATTTTCCAACTTTCTAAAAGTGGAAACCCTGGTTCAGTGCACTTTCTAAATTTGGAAACTTCCCGATTTAGAAAGTCCACTACAACGTTCGCCTATTCTTTTCCTTTTCTTATTCTCATTCGTAATTCCAAATTACGAATGTTGGACTCAATCGTATTGACTTCCAATTATGCAAAGATAAACTATTTTATCTCTGACCGTTTATTCAAAGATCTCATGTGCACGAGCAGTGTGACCCTCGATGGTTCAGGTGTAAGCTAGCCGTGGGCCCACAACCCTTTGTGGTCAAAACTCGTCCCTTAGAGTTACGATTAAGATGAAACTCGTTTCACCTTAATCACCCAACGAATCAAGATTGGCGTCTAGCAACTACGCGTCATGATTCCCTAGATACAAATGAAGTGCCTGCAAGAACCTTCAGATATAGTTAACGTACAGTACGGTCCCTTCGATACATATGTCCCGATTGAACTAGAGGCATTGGTTCATCGAGACCTCTTTATTTGTTCAATGACGGTGCGATCGTTCTAAGTGTTGTAATCCTTACGTGCATGACTTAGAGAATCGAATTCTCTAATCATCACTTAGTCAGCTCTGGCCAGAGACTTAGAATGATTACAAACTTTCAGAGCACACAGGACATCCAAGACTATTCTAGCGATCGAATCCCCGACTACAATGCACAGACCTCCCACTAGATTTCGGACTGCACAAACACTGGCCCTTGGGATGGTCCTCGGTGGAACTCAGGGACAGGTCACGATACAACTGGTCCTCTAGTGAAGTCACGGTGATGTCTAGGTCATAAGGACTAATGGTGTACAACTATACCATAGATATCTCTACTCGATTATTGGGAACCACTTAGAGATTTCTAGGGTGAGGGAGTTCAGTGAACTCGTCAACTTACGAGGACCCACTTATGTATGCCGATATCACAATACCGTTTACTGATGAGATGCAGTACACATACACTAAGTGCTAGTCTTAATGGGAAAGGCCGATATCCTCATTAGTGGCGTAACCCTTCGACTAGGAACACGTTTAACAGTTATAATACTTTAAGTAAATATCTCACGATCCTAACGATCAATTACTAGTACTTGTAATAACTGTAAGGACTATATCTATGCTTGTGACAAAGGGACAAAGATATAGAATACCAAGGTGTTTTATCATTAATACGAATAAAGGTTCGTTTATTACAATAATAAATACGAAAGACCACAGCCACATGTTGGCTTGTTGGTCACCTACTCTAACATTAATGTGTACATTATACAATACAAATAGGGGTCCATTTTTACAATTTTTTTAGATTCGCCTAGGGCCCCCAATTTCTGAGAAACGACCTTGATAGAACGGGTAATTTGCTAAACTCCTATGCGCACCAATTCCTTTTTAAATGAGGACAAGCGGATTTTGGCAATTTGCTAAAAGCCTTTTGTTCTTCTTCCCGTCAAATCCATTTAACACCGCTTCTCTCCGTCAGGTCCGTCCAACCCTGCTTCACTCCATCAAAGATGCTTCATCCCTACTCTCTGCCGCTGCCATCATATAAGCTCCACACACAGGCACAAACACATAATCACACACCTACGTGCACACACACGGAACCACACACACGCACACACATACGGTTTTGGTTACTCCCCTTCCCCTTCGTTGTAACCTCATAATTATGGAAACCAAAAAGGAAAAATATGAAGGATTGTTTGGTGATGGCAGATGGTAATGCTGGTGGTGATGTATGCACCAGAGATTTAAGTTTTTTTTCTTTCAGTTTATTTTAACTAAGTTGTGCAAATAAGTTTTCTAAGTTGTCTAACTTCATAGTAAAATTATATGTAATAAGTATTTTTTTTTCTAAATTTTTGTTCATTAATGTAACTAAGCTCTGTAAATAAGTTTATAAGTTATCTGTGTAAGTTGTGTATGAGTTGTGAGATGTATCCATTCTTATTTTAATTTGTTGATGTGATTAATCTAACTAAATGGTTGCTTATTTTTATAAGAAAGTTGTTGTTTATTAATATAACTAAGTTGTCCAAATCAGTACGTCGCCACTGTTAGTTTACGTAAAGTAATTTTGTAAAAAAGAATCCAGACCTAGCATCAGCTTCAGCCCATGAGGACTTTTAGCCAAATGACAAAATCAGCATATTCTTATGGCTGTAGCTATAAAAAAAATATCATAGAGGGACTTCCAGCTAATTTATCATCTGTAGATCCTATTTTAAAAATATATAATTGGAGAAATAACAATTTAACTATTACTTTAATTTGATAAACGTATCCATATTTCTTACAATAGATAATTAAAACTTCTCCCTTCTAGAATGATGTTTGGGTCGTTGAAATCTATCAACATGATAAATGTCAAACATATAATAAGAATTAGAAAAAAAAAAAGAGTAAATTGACTCTATTCCAAAATTTATTTTTCAATAACGTATAAAATGGGAAATTTTCATAAATATTTATGTTGATATTACACATTAATAAAATTTAATTTTCCAATTTTAATCCAGAAATTGGATATCTCTATGTATTAATGCATGAAATGAATAGTAAACGTATAAACTTAAATTGCAAAGGTCAGTTTGAAATGGTCAATGGTTGCCCCCTTGTCCTTATTGACTCCTGTCACATTCACATTAAGTGTTGGATAAATTTGTATCCACAAATTCATGCATGATCAAATTCAAGATCCAAGTCTAGTATTTCCACAAATGCCATTAAATTATTAATTCTTTTTCAATTTATTCCTCTACTGAAAAGTAGTAGCAGTGGACCAAAGTTTTACGCGCAAAGTTTCTTAAATCAGATTCTACCTTTCAATTAAGTAAATCATCATCCCATTTCGACTTAGGGAAAAAAAAAAATAGAATTAATATATGGATTCTCAAAAATGGTTTATTCCATTGGTATTAATAATGTTCTTGATTGTAATATCGCCAAAGATTTCGGCCCAGAATTACGGGTGCTTCAAAAACGAAACCTACGTAAATAACAGCGCGTTCGACAACAATCTCCGAACTCTCCTTTCGTCACTTTCCTCAAACATGAACGACACCGGTTTCTACAGTGCCTACGCGGGCCGGATCCCGAACCGAGCCTACGCGACAGCTCTCTGCAGAACCGACGTCCAGCTCGATTCGTGCCGTTCTTGTGTAGTAAACGCTTCAGTGGAGATTGCAAATTTGTGCGTGAATCGAAAGCAGTCAATACTGTGGAAAGATACGTGCACTTTGCGATACTCAGACGAGCCCATATTTGGAGTTCGGGCCGACGGTTATTTTGTCATGGGCCGGGCCGGGGCTTTCTCGAGTCCCGACCAATTCAAACAGAATCTGAGGGTGCTGGTGAACGGTCTTCGCCGACAAGCAGCTTCAGGGGGATCTCTAATCAAGGTCCTTTTTCTTTTTAATTATTAATTAATAGTCCTTTTCTAGATTTTTTTTTTATGCTACATCATTACAAGAAGTTCAACCGGTATTATTTAATCTAAAAGTACGTTTGGATGGAGGGATTTAGAGGGAGATTTGATTTAGGAAAGGAATTTGAAATGACACAAATTTTGGAATCATTTGAAATCTATACCCCAATTGCTCAAAAAACAACAAAAAATGAGGGGTGTGGATTTGAAATTCATCCCCAAATCCCTCAATCCAAAAAAGTCAAAGGGATTGTTATTATGGATTTGAAATCCCTCCTACAAATCCCTCCATCCAAATGCAACCTAAAAGTAGCAGATATTAACGATTCTTCCACAAAATTTTAAAAAATTAAAGTATATAGATGTTTATTTAAATATAGAGTAAATTGCAAGAAGTACCCCTGTGTAATCTTCAAATAGCAAAAACTCCCCGTATGATAAATAAAGTAGCAAAAACCCCCCGTGAAATTCAGTCAACGGCAGAAACCCCCCTGGTTGACTTTCGTGTGGCTCGCTCACTGGATGTGCGACTGGTAGCTGATTTTTGGACGTGAAATCAGCGGCGGATCTACTATATGTCTAGGGTGTGCAGCTGCACACCCTTGAAATTAAAAAAAAAAAATTCCTTATATATATATATTGTTATATTATATTATATGTGATTATTTAACAAACGTAATTGGTAGTTCACCTGGTAAGTAGCTTTAATTTTTTGTGAAATGTCATAGGTTCGAGTCCCAACATCATCAAATTTGTTATAGCTTTTCCAAAACTCTACAAATCCATTTATACTCACATTTTCTCTCTACAAATCCATTTATACTTAACATTTTCTCTCATTTTTCCAAAATTTACTCACATTTTCTCTCTACAAATCCATTTATACTCTAACATTTTCTCTCATTTTTCCAAAATTCTACAAAAAATTGCAATTGGTCTTAAAATTTCGATTTTCCTACATATTAATATTATTTTATGCTGGTATTATTATTATTAAAAAAAAATCGGGGGCGCTGCCCCCGAACCCTCGTAAACTTTCGCACCCCCTTGGCTAAATTCCTGGATTCGCCACTGCGTGAAATGATAAAATTATCCCTCAATATATATATATATATATATATATATATATATATAATTTGATTGTTTGGAAATTAAAATATTATTAAAAAAATAGTAAACAATTAAATTGAAAAATTATTAAAAATTTGGTAATCAAATTAAGTATATGCTTTCTTAAATATTAAATAAAAAAATACATAATAATGGAATTTAAGTTTTTTTTTTTTTTTTTTCCGTATGAATAATATAAAATATATACAGAAAGTATCTGATAATAAAAATACAAATAAAAGACACTATTGTACTTTTCTAATTAAGATATAACAAAAATACAATAATTAAAATATTTATAAAATATAAGAAATTATTAATTGCAAAACTTCGGGGATATTTGTGTCTTTTTATATCAAGTAAACAGTCAAATGAATAATAAGCGAAGTGTGCTATATAAATAGTTTAATAGGGGAGTTTTTGCTAATTTATTTATTACATTTTTTTTTTGCTATTTAGTGATTATACATCGGTGCTTTTTGCAATTTACTTTTTAAATATAGTATCATAGAATTCATATAGATTAATAGTCAAATACTCAATATTTCTCCTATGATTTCTTTCTTGATACATATAGAGATATAACATTAACAAACCTCAAAGAAACTCCTTCATTTTATGTATGAAACGTAATTGGGTTGAATGTGATGTCTAAAAATATGCATGGGGTATTTGCTAGTTTTTTTTATGACGAGGGGAAAAGTGCAGTTGCGACTTTCAACTTTTACAGAGGAGGTATTTACAATAAGCTCCATTTTAAATAACCTAAGGAAAAAAAAAAAGTATTTTTATATTTCTTTGGAATAAAATTCCCAATTTCCACCAAATCTGATCGAAGAATTCCGATTCTGGAACGATTTTTTCAATTCCGAATTCAACAATTCGGATATCCGAAAATTTCGAC
This sequence comes from Erythranthe guttata, assembly GCF_056151865.1. NCBI lineage: Eukaryota > Viridiplantae > Streptophyta > Magnoliopsida > Lamiales > Phrymaceae > Erythranthe > Erythranthe guttata. The sequence continues at coordinate 5,657,721 of NC_142537.1, read as the reverse complement.
AAAAATCGGATTGAAATCGGAAATACATATCAAAATTTCGGAATTTCCAAATTCCTCTCCGAAATTAGTTCCGATTTTTTCCAAATTGTTTTTTATATTACATATACATATTTTTAAACCAAAGATCCTACTTTGGGCTGTGCTTTAGAATTTTCTATTTTAAAAATATTGAAACTCTTACATATATATATATATAGTTAAACCTCTATAAATTAATACAGTTGGGACCATCAAAATTTCATTAATTTAGCGAAATATTAACTTATCGATTAATTAATAATTATTAATTTATATATTAATTAATAACTTATTATACTTTTTTTATTATTTTCAATAAATACATTTTTTTTTTAAATTTCACGTGTATATTATTCATTGTACTGTTAGTTCAATGCATTATAGAGCTCGTTTCATGGACGGAAGCTCTTAGAGCTGCCATGGTATATAACAATTTATGTTGAGATATGAGAAAACTATACCGAAACTCTAACCATGTTAAGAAAAGTGAGGGGCGATATTGATGGTAATCTGAATTTCAACAAGAAACAAGCCACAATTAAATTATATTGTGTTAAGCCTTCATGGATCTATAAAATATGTATTGTACCATGTAATTTAAAAATTAATTTTATGCATTATTAAGTTATATATTACATGGGGCTTCTTAAAATTTTTGAATGTGTATTATCTTATAAATTTAGCGAATTATTAATTTAGCACGTTGTCCCCGAGTCGGGACCGGAAAAATTTATTATTTAAGCGAGGTTATTAATTTATCGAGGTTCTACTATATATATATATATATATATATATATATATATATATATATATATATATATATATATATATATATATATATATATATATATATATATATATATATATATATATATATATATATATATATATATATATATATATATATATATATATATTATTTGCAATATACAAATATACCCATATACTCTTATAATAATAAATATACCCCTACATTATTTATATTTGCGCGTATCCCCCGGTCTCCATATCCTAGTTTTTTAGAAATGTTGTATCGTTTTATCCGTATTCGGGTACCGCGGTGTCCGCGTATCGTGTTTGTGCTACATAGATTTTTTCCCCTTATTTTTATGGGTTATCAAAGATGTTCATGAAAAGGGCACTTAATTAAAAAAAACAAAGGGACATCTAACTTTTTTATCTTTCTAATATTTCCAGCTCATTTAAACTTATTTGCAAATAAGGAAAACCCTTTTATATATACCAAAGCTACCCCAAATTCTTTGAAACTCAATTCAACTCCAATTTGATGATTTACCCGTCAATTTAGCACAATTTCACCAATCAACCAATTTTGACCATAATTCCAATTTTGGCACCAATTTTGACCAGCCACCACCGGAGACCGCTGGTCAGCCGTCGTTGACTGCCGGTCTCCGGCGTTGACTTATTTGTTTTCTTAAAAAAAAATAGTTTAATTAATATTATTGTCGTGGCTGCTAAATTACTGTCTCCAGCAGTAATTTAATTGTCGGGGACAATAATTTAACTTTTAATTGACTTTTTTTTTTCTTTAAAAAAAGTATTTTAATTAATATTACTGTCTTGGCTGCTAATTACTGTCTCCAACAGTAATGTAACTGTCGGAGACAGGAATTTAACTGTTAATTGACTTCTCTCTCTCTTTTTTTTTTTAATTTTGTTTTTTCTTAAGAAAATATTTTAATTAATATTACTGTCTTGGTTGCTAAATTACTGTCTCCAACAGTAATTTAACTGTCTGAAACAGTAATTTAACTGTATGAGATAGTAATTTTACTGTATTAATTAATTTATCGTCTTAGCCTGCAATTTTGCTGTCTTCGGCAGTAATATTACGGTCGGACGTAATATTACAGTCTCCGACCGTAATATTACTGTCTCAAGCAATAACATTATTGTTTGGTATAGTAATATTAGTAATATTACTGTTCAAAAAAATGTAATATTCATAATAATACTGTCCCAAATTAAACAGCAATATTACTGTCTGAGATAATAATTTAGTAGCCAATACAATAATATTAATTAAAATAATTTGTTTTAAGAAAAAAAAATCAAAAAAATAAGTCAACGCCGGAGACCCGCGGTTGACCGACCGGAAAAAAATCAGAAAACGTTTTCAAAAAAAAAAAGTCAACTCCGAAAAAAAAATTCAAAAAAAAAATATTTTTTTCAAAAAATTATTAAAATGGAGGTTAATGTGATATATTTGTTTAAATCCGGGGTCAATGTGTAATATTGAGGAAGTTAGAGCATAATGGATGAAATTGATAAAAAAATATATTATGGAGGATATTTTAGACTAAAGACATGGATAAGTTTATTTGAAAGACTGTTTTTTGTGTGGGCCAATGTCCATTTAAGTCTATTGTCATGTCACTATTTGCCATTTGCCCTGATTTTATATACTATCCTACTTAATTAGTAGTACTATTTGATTTGATTTTCATCCATAATTTAGGAGAGAAATATATCTCTATGTAATACTATGAGGGTTCTTTCAAACTAGTGAGGGCATTGGCTATATGTTGACTCCGCCACTACAACCGTACCTATGTGTATATATTATGTATTTTATCAAAATGCTATCAAGATGTGTTTCACGCGTGGAGTGGACATCAATATCTGTCATGAGTGGACTAAAGTCTTGGTGGCGTGGTTTTTCTCTGATGAAGGTTGCGGCGGGGAATTCAACGGCGCCTGATTTTCAGGCAATTTTCGCCCTCTTGCAATGTACGCCAGATATCTCTTCCGATGAATGCAATGACTGCTTGATGGATGCCGCGCAACGAATTTCCGGATGTTGTGATGGTTCGAGCTTCGTGATCATTCTTGCACTAAGCTGCAATCTTAGGTATAATACTTTACCATTTTACAACATTACTAGGATTCATCAAGTACAAGCCATCGTTTCTCCTCCGTCGCCTGTGCCTGTGCCTGTGCCCGCCCCCGTCCCACTAGTACCTTCTTCGCCAGGTAATATATATATATATATATATATATATATATATATATATATATATATATATATATATATATATATATATATATATATATATATATATACTCACACACATGCATATATGTGATATTTAGCAATTTAGTGTTGTTGCATTCTTCGATTGAAACGCAATATAATGACGTAACATAAGTTGATAATTAATTAAAATGGCATATACGACATGCATGCATGATATAAAAACATTAGTTTGGGTTTCGCAGGCCAAAAACGTGACGCAACTCGAACTGTCATCATCGTTGTCATTCCATTAACTTTGTGCTTAATATTTGGTGCTTCTGTTGGCGTATGCCTGAGAATGAAAAGGAAAACAAAGCAAGATCGCGAAACAATTGCAAGTACGTTAATCTCTTTCCCTCGTTAATTAATATACATATATATGTATCTATATTTATTTATGTATATAACTTCGACTTCACATACTTTTTGTCTATTACATAGATGACGATGAGGTAAGTGCGGTAGAATCCTTACAACATGATTTTAGCATAGTTAGAGCGGCCACTAATAATTTCTCCGAGTCTAACAAGCTGGGGCAAGGAGGATTTGGAGTTGTTTATAAGGTACTCATACGACAATAATCGATTGATCTAGAGTATACATAGGATATATTCATATTTGGTTAATTTGTATTATTTTTTTTCTCCCTAAATTTATCTTAGGGAAAATTTCAAAACGGCCAAGAAATAGCAGTGAAAAGATTATCAACGAGTAGTCGAGGTCAAGGAGATTTGGAATTCAAGAATGAAGTATTATTAATTGCGAAACTTCAACACCGAAATCTGGTTAGGCTATTAGGGTTTGCATTGGAAGGAAAAGAAAGGCTTCTTGTATATGAACTCGTACAGAACGCAAGTCTAGACCGCTTCGTATTTGGTAATATATATTTCGCTTCAATCTTTATCGAACAATCTTTTTTAGCTCTAATTAACATTAATGATATTATATGCATATGCTCATTTAGATCCAATCAAGCGTTTTTATTTCGATTGGGAGAAGCGCTACAAAGTTATAGTTGGTATTGCGAGGGGACTTCATTATCTACACGAGGACTCTAGTTTCCGCATTATTCATCGTGATATCAAAGCCGAAAATATTCTACTAGATGCTGAATTGAACCCTAAAATAGCCGATTTTGGTACGGCAAGGTTGTTTCAACAAGATCAAAGTGGAGCCAATACTCGAAGAATTGTCGGAACATAGTAAGTCGTTTTAATTACTTCTATAGTTTAAATGTATATATATTTTCTTCATTGTATATTCTCGTCGTTTTAAATCGATATTTCATATCTAATAATATATACATATATAAATGTATCTATTGCAGTGGATACATGGCACCGGAGTATGCAAGAAATGGACAATTTTCCGTTAAGTTAGATGTGTACAGTTTTGGCGTGCTAGTCCTAGAGATTATTAGTGGGCAGAAAAATAACTCCTTCAACAAGGGAGAGAATACCGAAAGCATGTTGAGTTTCGTAAGTAATTAAACACACACACACACACACACTCACACACACACACACACACATATATATATATATATATATATATATATATATATATATATATATATATATATATATATATATATATATATATATATATATTAAGAAAATTAAGATGTTATTTAATTTGGAAGTCTACTTATAGGAAGGTGTAATTGACTAAATATATTTATATTTATAGGCATGGAGAAATTGGCGAGAGGGGAAAGCGAAAAAGATGATAGATCCAACTTTAAAGTCGAGTTCGGGTTCGTTTCGTGATATATTGAGGTGCATTCATATCGGTTTGTTGTGTGTTCAAGAAAATGCAGTTGACAGACCGACAATGGCTTCGGTTGTTGTAATGCTCAAGAGCTTCTCTATAACATTAGCAAGGCCTTCTCGGCCTGCATTTTTCATACCCAATTCAAGAGATGTGGAATTGAGCAAATCTTCGGATAGTAAGTTAGCTGACCAATCCAAAAATGAAGCCTCGATCACGGATTTATATCCGCGCTAATCGACCACGTATTTGCTCCGAGCACTTGTGACAAGATTCTAATTAAAAGATTTATTTTGTTTTAATTTGCCCTGTTATTTTGTATTATATAACTTAGTGTATGTTCAATTTTACATGAAAAAAATAGAAAATGTCAAGACTTCTAATTCACATATGTCTTCCACATTCTGATTTTATTCAAATATGTTTCTTTTTATATTTTTTAGTGGTAGGGGTAGGTCAGTGGCGGAGCAAGAAATTCGAACAGGGTTGGCTTAAAATATATGAGGTTCAAGGGCAGCACCGTCGAATTTTATTCTTTTAGATTCATAGAAAATATCATAAAATATGTAAACATTTATGGATTTTAACTAGAATGGCATATATTCAACTCTTTAAAGTTATATCAAACATAATTGGTTAAAAATGCAAAACAAGATACATTATATACCTATATCTATATATGCACTTTTTGTAGCCAGGTTTTATTTATTTATTTTTTTCGACAAGTTGGTATAGAAAGTTGACAAAAAAATCGATTTATATGCGTCGAAAACTGTGGACGAGTTCCAAAAAGTAAATTAAAATCAACTTTCGAGCTCGAAAAAGTTGACAAAAAAATCGATTTGTATGTGCTTTAATGGATTCTCATCTCATGTAAACTACCATTTTGTTGTCTTGTGACTCTATTTTATAAGTTTCATGAGGTTTTGATTTCTTTGAATTTTGAGAGCTTTTGGAGGGTTTGTAAAGAAGAAGAAGAAGAAGAAGAATGTGGTATTTGTGAAGAAAATGGAGAGGTGCGTTTACGTTTTGTGTGTGTGGTATTAAAGAAAGAAATTTGATATTTTTTATGCGGCTTAATCCCACTTTACACCCTTGAAATATAGCCTTTTGGCACTTTGCACCCTTGAAAAATAATAGTAGTACTTCGCACCCTCAAAACACAGTAAATCACTCGCAATGCACCCTTAATTGAATAATAAAGGATAATTTATTTTTTATTGGTTTTTTTTTTTCGGCGTGCAAAATAACAAATTAAATTGGAATTTCTTCAACCTCTAACCTAATTTCGAGCCCGCAAAGTGCGAAAAAAATTAAAATTACACCGGATAACTGAAAATAAAAAATATTTTCTTACAAAATAAAATCTAATAAACTTTTATCACTAAATTATTCGATTTATAGATCTTTTACTGTAATTGGTAGAAATATTTGGAAGAAAATATGATTTTCAGATAACTTGATAACAAAATAGCTGATTTTTTTTTCGTAAATTATTTTTTGTGATAAAAAAATATTAATTTTAAATACCACTAAACATATTAAATTAACTTTATTAGCTTTAAAACTCATGTGGAATGCATTATGCATGATAATTTGTGTCTCGAGGGTGCAAAGTGCTATTAATTTATTTCGAGGGTGCAAAATGCCAAAATTGTATATTTAAAGGGTGCAAAGTGGGATTAAGCTTTTTTTGTGCCGATGTGGTTTTAATTTTCATTAAGGGTATTGATGTAATTACCTATTTATTATTTATTTATAATTTATTTTTTTATTGGGGGTGGTATTAGGATGGTGTATGCAAAAACATTTACAAATAGATTATGAGCTGTTTTTTTGCTCATAATCTACTTTTAAGTGTTTGCAAAATGAATTTTTGATTTTGCTTCTCTTAAAATAAGCAACTTTAAACTATGATTTGTTAAGTATCCACAACCCTGCTTTTTCATTTAAGTTTATTCTCCAACAAAATTGCAAACACCCCCAACTTTTAAAAATAAACACTTAAAACTAACTTAACACAATTCATAACTTTTGTTTTTAAATAAGCTTTTACAAACACCATCTATTAAGAAAGAAATGAGATTTATTTTAGCCGCCCCCAATATAATAGTAGATGAGACGATGTAATATATTTGATCAAATACTACCAAAAAAACTCAAATTATCATGGGTGCTGATAAATACAGGATATCTTTTAGTAAATGTAGGATATATTATTTAATAAATTAAAACCTAGGACTAACTCCATCTTTTTCTTTCAAACCTTTATTTTGTAAGATATTGCATTATTAATCATTAAAACACAATTTTGTACTGAACATAAGTCAGACTACCGTAAACGTTTGTTTTTCAGGATTTGTGAAACTTTTCCAGCTCGAATTTTATCAACACTTTTTTCTGTTTTTAATTACAAATCAGCCCAAAATTCTTACTCTAAGTTGAAACCTATATTTTTAATTTCAAGACATATTTTGAGTGTAGATAATCCCCCTATTTAATTCTAAAAGTAAAAATAAATTGAAAATTCAACAACACAAAATTTAATTAAATGTAAATATTGATGTGTCTAATTGGATCTTAAACCCGGTCCATTAAATGTCAATTAAGGGAAAAATTCAATTAGAGCATCACTTCTATAATTTTCTCCCACATTGAATATGTACAAGAAGTTTCACACTTCTACACGTGTTCCACATTAAAAGTTTACAAGAAACTAGTAATCAAGTCCTCCTATAAAGACAAGGTATCACTTCCAATATCTAACTTGAGCGTCGAAGAATAATCGACGGGCCCACCCGATGAGTCACTAGTGTCTTGATTTGTTTTATATGTTATTCGGCAGACCCACACCTTTGATCCCTTTGAACACGTGATAAGAACCCTCGACATTCTTGATAATGGACTTAAAGATTCCCGAACTTAAGAGATCTACGGGCTTCAAGACCATTGGGCTGACCCACCATTTTGGAGCAGCGTCAAATATAATAAAAGTGAAACATGAAAACTTTATTTAGAACAATAAATTTAAAGAAATGATGAATGTGTGAAGTGAGATTAAAAATTGAAGTTAAAAAAATGACCTACTAAAAATCATCATGTATTTATAATTTCCCAATTATCATATATATTCTTAATTTATTTAGAAACCCCAAACGAGCCCATTAGATGCGTTTTAATTTTACAAAAAAAAAAAAAGAAAAAAAGAGTGAAAATCAGTAATGAAACGACGTCGATGTTCAGGGAAAAATGAAAAAAGAAAACTAAAATAAATAATGAAATTCACAAATGGCGCAGCAAATGCAATAGCAGTGTAGCACAAATAGTCAATTGCAATTTTCCTTTCTTCTTCACTGGTACCACCCCTGCGATATTAGGGCTTCCACCATTCCCGCCGCTGCCGCAATTCGCCGCCACAACCCACCGCCACAAGCCACTGTAAGCCATCTCTGTAAACTATTTGTATTTCATGCTTGTGTTGAATTTGATTCGCCGGAGGAACGAAATTCCGCGGGGGTGCGTTTGGTTGGGGGTTATAAAGCAGGAATGGGATTAATACCATGAAATAAAAAATAAATAAAAAATCAATCAATAGAACACACCGATAATAGGAATGATTCTATGAATATTAAGAACATTGGTGTTTTTATTTACCAAAAATATATAGTAGAATGTTGTAATTTTAGTTTTTGTTGTTTATCTGATGGATTTTTTTGTATGAAAAAAAAAATTAAAATCCGGTATCGTGTTTAAAAAACATATTGGTTTTATTGTAGTAGAAGCCGAAGCAAAAAGCAGCGAGGAAGCGACAATGAATGCCCCCGATCGTTATGAACGATTCGTCGTCCCCGAGGGTGTCTCCAAGTACTCAAACTCTCACTCTCACACACACACACACACACACACACACACAAACATATATTTTACCCTTTTTGTTTTTTGTTTTCTTGTTTAAATTTTGGGATGATGGAAATTTGATTGGCAAAACAGGGTGTCGTACGAGAGGGACACGAAAATCATAAACGCGGCGTCGTTTACAGTCGAGCGTGAGGACCACACCATCGGCAACATTGTCCGCATGTATATGATTATATGTTTATTTTTTCTTTTTCGTTTTTGTAATAGTTTCAGTATTCACCTTTTTTTCTTGAAAACCCTAATCGTTTCTGTCGAATGAAAAACAGGCAATTGCACAGGGATGAGAACGTGCTATTTGCTGGCTATAAGTTGCCGCACCCTCTTCAGTACAAGATACTTTTAAGGGTTTGTATTTATCATTTCATATTTCCCTGTTCCTCATCTTCTTAATTCAGACAATGTTTTAATCATAGTACAGTAGAACCTCGATAAATTAATACTCGATAAATTAATAACCTCGTTTAAGTAATATGTTTTCCTGGTCCCAACTCGAAGGCAACGTGTTAAAAAATATTATATTAAATTAATATTTCGCTAAATTAATAATTTGGCTGATCCCGACTCTATTAATTTATAGAGGTTTAACTGTATGTCGTAAATCCTAATCGAGCAAAAAAATTTACACAAATTTCTTATTTTTTCTTCATATTCATATTTCGGTTTGCATTGGTTTTGATGTGTTTGATTATTTAATTGATTTGCAGATACACACTACAAGCCAGTCTTCGCCTATGCAGGCATATAATCAGGCTATCAATGATTTGGACAAGGAATTGGATCATCTCAAGAATGAATTCGAGGTAATGCTCTTTTAGCACTGTTGTTCGACTCTATTTATTGTGGGGATGAATCCCAAATAGAGGGCTATTTTAGTAAATTCAACTAATTCGTTCTATAGTTATTTGATATTTTCCCGGGTTGTTGTATTTTGAGCTGTAAAGTCTTGGTGTATAATAATATAGAAAAGTTGGTCGGTGACTGCAACATCAAATGGATCTATGCGTAATCAAATGCTATACGTTTATTAGTCTAATTCCTCAGTTACAATGTGCAAATTGTTTTCCTTATTTGGCATGTAATGCTGCTCTCGTGTAAATTTAGATAGAAACTGCCACATAATGTTCTGGAAACTCTCGGGCTTAAAAAGTAGCCGTAAAAGTATTACAGAACCAAAAGCTTGCAGCTCTTTCAGTTTGTCTAAGTTTAATGTATGTTCTGGATAATGAGTTTTGCTTTATATTATTATATTGGGGCAAATTACGGCAACCCCCCTGAGGTAGACTACAATCACCCCCTCAACTATGTATTTTCTTACGAAAAACCCCCTCAGTTAGTAGGTAAATTTGACATCGTAAGGTTGGACGTGTAAGACAATACATAGTTGAGGGGGTGGTTGTAATTACCCAAACATAAGGGAGTTTTTTGTAATTTGGCCTTACTTCAGGGGGTTGGCCATAATTTGCCCTATTATATATGGGTTAAGTTTATGAGATTAGGTACAACAAAGCTGAAAAGAAGAGTCCTGCTTGTTTATTTGCATCGTACGTAATAGAGTTCTTGAATTTGGATAGGAACTTATGTTGGCTGGAGATATTTTTCAAGGCCTTTGTAGGATATAGTCCCTGTGTTGTATCATGTATGGACAGTTTCACCGAATATGATCCTTCTTCATAGTTACGAACTTAGCTTCATATTTCATTACGTATCATACTGTTTATTATATTTACTACAAATATTGTCTGTTTGAAATGTTTCACAGGTGGCATTGGCAAGGCACACCGGAAAACAGCAAACGCAGGAGTATTAAGCTGCATGTCTGTCGTTACTTGTAGTAAATTGTATGTACCTGCGGTTTGTGATAGGTCGATGAAACTTTGTTTATCGTAAACGTTGATTAGGTGGAAGCTTTATGCATGTTTATTCCATTGTCAAATCAGGAATATGATCTCGTAAACTAAATGTATGGATCAATTGAGAAGATGAACATGCAAGCGCCTCAATTTTTAAATTAAAGCACTAAAACCTTTGAGTTTTTGTGTAAAATTAAATGCACTAATACCCTTAAGTTCGTTGTTTTCATTTTTCTTTTTAGTTTGTAGTTATTCGTAGATTAAAATAGTGGGATTGTAGAACTTCAAAAATTGCATTAAAATGCAATTTAATTTTAGTGAGATTGTGTGTGTGTGTTTTTAAGGGCAAATGGCAAATTGGACAAGGACACTTGGATAACTTAAGGAAGTTCACTCAAATTATAAGACATAACCACTCATTTCGGTTTAATCTATTCCACCTAGCGTTGATATTAACCTATTAAATTTTCAAAATTAAACTCGCCAGTTTTTTACCCCAAAAACACCATCAAATTTGATAACCATTGTCACCAATGAATACATATTCAGATGGAACTCTGTAGTATTGAAATTTAATATCTAAAAATTAGTTAGAATATAACTTAAGGAAGTTCACTCAAATTATAAGACAAAAAGGGTTCTCCCTTACATAAATTTCCAAAATAAGGGGTTGTTGCTAATTTTTCCTTAATTTTTATTCTCATAATGAAATTGAATGTTGATTTCGTCCCTTTGTAGTTGCTTCTATGAAACGCCAATGGATCTCCTCTTCAACGCCGGAAATTTGAACGGTCAAGGTACCTGTAACGCCGGGAGAGGTTCCCGGCGGGAAAGCTACAATCAAGTCAGTTGAGAGTAATGATGGTTTTTTTTTATGTGTATAATATCGTCTATATTCATTAGATTTTAAGACAGAAAAATGACTCTCTTTTATAGATGTCAAATCCCCTGCCTTGAACTCCAAGGTTTCCTTATTAGGGTTTTTCCTCAATGGTTTCTTGGGCTCAAAGTTCACAGTTGGGCTTTCTGAAAGTATCTAATAGACGCAGTTCGTTCTTTCCTTACTTTAATGCGTGCTCCTCCCAAATACCTATATATACCGAGGTGTGGATTGCCGCATCCCTGTTAGGCCGAATTTCGAACTAGTTCCTCGGTCTGGACAAAAAATCCGAACCGGTCCCCAAGGTCACTTAGGGCAGACGAAGTAGTCTATATCAACTACTCCTCCTACTCAATACTTGTAAAACGAGCTTGTTGTTTTTCCTCGTTTTAGAATACGGAGTATAAAGACTTTAGTCATTTCATCTTTTCTTTTACACATGTCATGCTCGCATTGGCACTCCCCAAAGTCACTTAGGCTGGACAAAGTAGTCTATATCAAATGTGTACATAATTTGAGGGCCTCTTACTTGGTCCCTTGTGTCAATATCCAACCAAGGGAATCTTATAAAGCCTGCCTTTCTTAAAGGGGGGGGAACAATGTATTCAATATTCACTAATTATATGTGGCCATCTATAATCTGGTATTATGCAAGTGGCAAAAAATAAATATTTAAATATGACAATTAATTTGCTTGGAAGAAATTTGAAATTCGGGAGAGTAACCATTTAATATTATTATTTGGCAGAAAAAGGCAATATTAGAGTGGATAGGTAAAATCATAAATCCTGCATCTGCGTCTGAGTGAAAGCTTTTCTTCTCCTCTACTAGATCTCATAATAATAATAATAATAATAATAATAATAATAATAATAATAATAATAATAATAATAATAATAATAATAATACAGTTGTTATGAATATTCAAGTTATTGCATGGCTTCCCTTTGTATCTGTGGCGGTCATGATACTGAAAAATATGTCCACCTTTGCCCAGCTAAATATCACATTAGATACAACTTCTTCTGACTTTATCTGCTTCCTCCAGAGCGGCAAATACACAAGTAACAGCACTTACAGCGACAATCTCGGCACCCTTCTCTCATCGCTCTCCACGAACATAAACGACACCGGTTTCTACAGCGCTTCGGTTGGTCAAAACCGAGGCGTCGACACAGCCTACGCCATTGCTCTCTGCCGAGCCGACATAAATCTCGACATGTGTCGTGCTTGTGTCCGAAACGCTACCGTGAAGATCTTGGATTCGTGCCCGAACCTGAACAAGGCGATTCTTTGGAAGGAATTCTGCACGTTAAGGTACTCGGACGAACCCATATACCGGATCACCCCCACGGGTAGTTACTTCGTCAACAAGCAAAAGGGGACTGAAGTTTCGAACCCCGATCAGTTCAGGCAGGCACGCGGGCTGCTGATGGACGACCTCCGCGGGGAGGCGGCTTCCGGCGGCAATCTGATGAAGGTTGCCGCCGGGAACCGTACCGTGTCGGATTTCCAGACGATATTCGCGCTGCTGCAGTGTACGCCGGATATATCTTCCGAGGAATGCGATGCTTGCTTGGTCACGGCCGGTCGACAGATCTCGAAATGTTGTGATAGTGGTGGGTCGGTGAAGATTCTTAGCATCAACTGTAATCTTCGGTACGAGATTGGACCGTTTTACAATATAAGTAGGATTCAGGAAGTACGAGCGATTATATCGCCACCGCCACCGCCACCGCGACCACCTCCTTCAGTACCGACAGTACCTGCATCTGCACCTGCAGATGCATCTGATCCACCTATGCCACTATTGTCTTCTCCTCTCCCAGGTAATTAAATTTACTGTTGGAGATATAAATATTAAATGATTTTCTGTTAGAGCATATCTATTGTTTTTTGACTTAATGTTGGTGATTTAGAGATTTAGCGGTTGCACTTTTATTTAAAGGGTAAATTACAATCATCCCTGAAGTATGGTCAATTTATGAAAAAATCCATGTTGTTTGGATAATTACATTTACCCATCAACTATCATTTTTTCTTACATCTCCACACTTATGGTATCAAATTCAACATAATCATCTAGATTTCGTGGAATGTGCTCTATTTTGTACTCGTTTTTTGTAAAAATACAGTTTCTGATGCACCTCAATCTAATATATACAAGTCAAAAAACACATCTTATGTTCATCTTGCTTCAAAATGTGGAGTTCAAATGGGATAAAGCGAGTACAAAAGTGATAATATTCCATATAATCTGGAAGAATCCACTAAATTTGAAACCGCAAGGGTGGACATGTAAGAAGATTTATAGTTGAGGGTGGTTGTAATTACCCAAACATGAGGGGGTTTTACGTAATTTGATCATACATCAGGGGTGTGGTTGTAATTTACCCTTATTTAAAACACAATTTCAAAAATTATAAGACAAGCTAATATTATTATCTCTCTATGAAATTTGCAGGAAACGCTTCTGGCAATAATACAAACGGGGCTGTCATTATCATCATTGTTGTTTCGGTAGTTGTGTGTTTGATAGTAGGTGCTTGCATCGGCGTCTGTCTGAGAAAGAAAATATTTACGAAGAAGCCAGGTAAAATAATTGCCGGTAAATTCTTTGTCTATTTCCAATACGTTCAACTCGATTTCAAAGAATTTAACTAATTAATGTATTTGCATGCCCCCTTTTTACTTGTTGAATTAGACGACGATGATAACAGCTCAGAATTCCAAAATAATGATTTTGCCACAATTCGTGCTGCAACTGATAATTTCTCTATTGCTAACAAATTGGGGCAAGGAGGATTTGGTGTTGTGTACAAGGTAGGAACATAAAGTACGTATAACTAGATAAAAATAAAATAAAAATGTGATTTGTTAACTCAGGGATTTTTTTTTTTTTAATTTATCTTAGGGAAAACTTAAAAATGACGAAGAAATAGCAGTGAAAAGGCTGTCCATGCGTTCACAACAAGGAGATTCGCAATTCAATAATGAAGTGTTGTTAGTTGCAAAACTTCAGCACAGGAATCTGGTTAGGCTCTTAGGATATGCGCAGGAAGGGACTGAAAGACTTCTTGTATATGAATTCGTTCAGAACGGAAGCCTAGATCGTTATATTTTTGGTAATGTTTCTATTTCGATTTTCTTTTTTTCTTTTTGTTCTTTAACTAACAAACCACCTTTGTTCATTTTTTTTCACATTTTATTAGTTGTGATCGCCACTATTATTTTTTTTTTGGAAGATTCTTATCAATAATAATATGTTGATATTGTTGGGCATGTAGATCGGACGAGACATTGTGAGATTGATTGGAAAATGCGCCAGAAAATTATAGAGGGTATTGCGAAAGGACTTGTTTATCTGCACGAGGACTCTCGTTTACGTGTTATTCACCGTGATCTAAAAGCTGCTAACATCCTACTAGATGCTGAAATGAACCCTAAAATAGCTGATTTTGGATTGGCAAGGTTGTTTCCACGAGACGAAAGTCTATTAGGTAATACCGGTACAATTGTTGGAACCCGGTAAGTCCTTTACTTATATACGTATAGTTCAAAAAACATATCAAATCTTCAATGCATAACGTGTTTACCATATATTGCAGTGGATACATAGCGCCCGAGTATGCCAGGCGTGGTGAATTGTCAGTTAAATTGGATGTGTACAGCTTTGGTGTGCTAGTCCTGGAGATTGTTAGCGGGCTGAATAATAATTCTTTCGCAAACGAAGAGAACTCGGAGACCATGCTAAGTTTTGTAAGTAAAAGTATAGCAAAATTAATGTGTTATTTAATTTAAAGTCAACTTATTATTAAACATATAATTTCATATAGCTAATTAAGGTGTGAAATATATATATACTCGCAGGCGTGGAGAAATTGGAGAGAGGGGACACCTGAAGCAATGATAGATCCGACATTAACTACGATTCGTTCGGGTTCTTATCTGCGTGAAATATTAAGATGCATTCATATCGGTTTGTTGTGCGTACAAGAAAATGCAATTGAAAGACCAATAATGACTTCGGTTGTTCAATTGCTCAACAACGTCTCTACAAGTTTGTCAGAGCCATTACAACCTGCATTTTTCGTACCCAATTCAAGAGACATGGAGTTGATAAAACGTCACGAGGACAAATTAGGTGACCAGTCCATAAACGAAGCCTCGATTACTGAGTTATATCCACGGTAGCTAAGACCGCTAGACATCCTTAATTGTTAGTGTGTATTTTCCAATCATTTTGGAGCCCAAAAATGCATCTTCCTTCTTCATTGTTGTTTGTTTTATTTTATACATTTTTTTTATATTTAATGAGGTAATTATTCTCTTGTTTGTAGTCTCATAACAACAAAATGAGCATTTTGTGTTGAAACACTATCCTACAAACATTGTTAATGACTAGTCGTTTTCATTATCAACTACTCCATCTGTTCCTAATTAACTGTCGTTTTTAGCATTACAGAAGAATGTCAATAAATGTGTATTAATTTTAGGCAAAATACATTAGAAAGACTAAAATACCCTTGATCATTTAATGATATGATAAGAGAGAGTTAATACTTATAGTTGAATTCACAAGGTTAAAACATGAAAAGATGCATTTAATGCAGTATTGAAAATCTAACGTGACATAATATAGAACAACATATTTTTAAGAAGAGACCGTTGTTATGAAAAGATGGGAGTATATTGTGTTTATTTTTAAAATTGAGGATGAGTATGTACTTTTGTGATGATGTTTCCAATGTGTTTCGTTTGCGTGTGGATTCTCGTCGCGAAGCTCTGCTGTGTACATCTGATTCTGCATTATCGTCTCTCTCTCTCTCTCTCTTCGACGCGCACCAGCCCTGGGCTGCAGATCTTGATGAGGGCTCATAGTTAATGAATGAATTGGGTATTAAAAACTAAATAAACCAAGGAACTGACCGTTGGTTACCAACATACTATCTACTATAGAGAAATACAAATACGGCATTCTAAAAGGGGGGCAGCTATTCGAAATACCAGTTTTGCTTAGTGAGACCATCCAAAAGAAACTACACTCCTATCATTAACGAACACAAGACCACAAACACAAATGCCAGTGACGAAAGAAAAAATGGTATTGCCAATAGCCGCCCCCTTCTAAAACACTTCTGTTCTTTATGCAACACAATATTGTTAGAATCTAATTGGATTCTAATAAACAAGGGATGAGTAAAGACTTGTGCAACAAGTCCTTATGTACCGTGAAACACAAAAGAGAAGTCTCCTTGTTTACTCAAATTCTTTAATTTGTCATTAATTGTTTCTTTTATATAGGAAACTATCTTATTAATTAAAAAGATTTATTCTTAACTTAATGACTTGTGTAGAAGTCTTGTGAAAGAAGAATTCCTTCTTGCCATATATTACACACATACGTGTGATTTGTGAAAGAGAAAGATATTTCTTTTATATATTGATATTTTTCTTGTTTGTCATTAATTAAGAATTATTTATTATAAGGAGTCTTCTATTAGGAATAAAAGTCAAGAATTCATCTTACGTATTCTCATCTATTTTCATTAATTGGTATTTTGTTAATTGTGGAAATTAGATTAGATAAGGAATAAATATTTAATTTTCTATATTATGAAATTCCTTTTCCTTCTTGACCATGACTCTTTAACCTAATTATTTTTCTTGTACAGGAAGATTCAATCACATATAAAAGGGAAGACATTCAACGTGATTGAGCGCGGCTTTTTGGAGAGAAAGATTTTCTCTTTTCTGTGTCGCTCTTCCAGCGTCTTTTTTATCGAGAGAAAAATTCACAGAGAAAATATTATTTGCTCTCATATTTATTGCTCCATCGTGATACGTGATTTTCATAGAAATATACCGGCTTCAAGGCTTTGTGGTGAAGACACCAAGATTCAAGGAGTATCACAAGTTTGCTTCTTCTATACAAAAAGAAGATCGGTTCTTCGGGAGAGGGGCTTAAACAGATCTCGGGAGGAGATCGATCCGCCGACTGAGGGACTCAGCGTTGAAGGGAGTTCAACCGTGCGGAGCAAGGGACGTGCTGCAAATTGAAGATTTATAATTCAGCGTAGTTTACAAGAACGGCGTCAACAAAGAGGGAGTCTTTGTATTTTGATTAAGTCCTACTATTGTATTCGTAAAACTAAAAATTAGTAAATTTTATTTGCAGGTCCCCGTGGATGTAGGGTACAATTGTATCCGAACCACATTAAAATTTGTGTCTCGTTTATTTCTGTTTTTACAAACTGTTTCACGAACTGTTGCAACACTTCACGCAACAGTAACGAAAAACTGAATCTGACACAAATAATTTATATCTGCACGAAATAAATTCTAACAATTGGCATCAAGAGCCTGTCACTAGATACACTTAGTGAGATTTTGGGATTTAATTATTTTTTTATTTTTTTGTGCAGACATGAATAATCATCGTGAAGGCGCATTCCTACCACCTCTCTTGGGTGAATTGAACTACTCTGATTGGAAAATAAGGATGAAGATGTTCATCAAATCTATCGATGAATGGGCCTGGCGCGCGATTGTAATTGGTTGGACACCTCCTACCTCAATGAATGAGTCACACGAGATCATTCAAACCCCAAAAGAGAAGTGGAGTGATGAAGAAGTACGAATCGCAGATTATAATTCCAAGGCAACCAATGCTATCTTGAGTTGTATCGATGAAGACCAATTCAAATTGATATCAATGTGCAAATCAGCAAAGGAGGCATGGGATGTTCTACAAGAGGCCTACGAAGGAACTACTCAGATAAATGAGTGCAAACAGACTGTCGCTGAAACTGTTGCAACAGTTGGACAGACAGTTCAGAGAGACCTTAGGTATGATAATTTGCATTCAATACATGATAAAAGATCAACTCCGTTAAATCTTGCAGGTGATGATGGGGATTCAGAAAACAACAGCGATGATGACGTGTCAACCTTGGAAGAAATAAAGCAATGCTATGAAAAGATGTACGAAAAATTTCTTCAGGTGTGTGAGTCAAATAAATTCTTAGAAAAAGAGAAGCTTGTCCTAATTGAGGAAAACAAAGTATTGAAGGTACAAATTTCTACTCTGGAACAAAATGTTATTTCTGCTAGTAGAGAAACAGATAGCTTGAAGGCTAAATTTGCTCAAACCCAAGATGCTATTTCTAAGTTTAATACTGGTAGGGTAACTTTGAATGAAATTTTGAACCAAAATCAGCCGAATTGCGGTCGTACATGTATAGGACGTAATCATCTATCTAATGATGCATTGAAACAGAAAGAAGATCCAAAAATAAAAATCAATTTTGTTAAACAATCCACTGTTTCAGAAACTGTTGCGACAGTTGCATCAACTCAGTCATCTCAAAGAAAACGTTTTGTCCCTACCTGTCATTTTTGTCATGCTCCTGGTCATATACGACCTAGGTGTTTTAAGTACTTGAAATTAGTTAAAAGAATAATGGCCCGCTCACCACTTTCCGCTAAAATTGATCATACTTTTGTGTCGTCTCAAAAACCCAAGATAAAGGTTGATTTAGTGAATAAAACTCAACAAAAAATCTGGGTAAAAAAGTCTGATCTTAATTGTTTATATGCCATTACTTCTTTAAACTCATGTGATGATAGTACTGACTGTTCCAACAGTTCTGGTGACAAAACTAGTTTGGGGAATAAAAAACTTGGTAATCTGAATTGTGATAATTTGTATGTGAAAAATAAGTTTATGAATCCAATTCAGCATTCGAGAACTAAGCTTACTGATATTTGTCATCTTTTCATAAGGGGCTTGGTCGAAAAGGGGGTTGTATCAATTGATTATGCTGCAACGGAGAATGAATTAACTGATGCTTTTGCAAAAACCCTTGATGCACAGAAATTTGATTCCTTGCGAAAATCGCTGGGAATTTATGTTGTTTAATCTGATGCAGTTGCATGAACTGTTGCAACAGTCTGTGTGTCCAGACTTGCAACTTTTAGAGGTAGGACACTTCATATGTTTTTGCATCTCATATAGGACCTGCATTAAGCATACTGCATATGATTGAGACAAATGTGAATTTGATACTTTGTGTATTTCTAAATTTTGTGGGGTAGAACTTCACCAATTCCCAAAATGATTACTTAAAAGGCTCCAACTTATTTATTTCTCTGAATAGTCTTGTCATGGTTGGATGTTTTTATAGGGAAAAGCTACCTCTTTTAATGAGTGAAAGCTACTCTTGAACTACTGTTACTAATATATATATCTACACTACAACCATTTGGTCAGTGAATAGTTCGAAGCCTTTTTGAGTCGAGCCAGTAAATCACGTGGCCGAAAGCTCGCTACAAGGCTCAATTAGAAAGCCCAGGGGACTACACATTGCACGGCCAATATAAATTATATATATATGGTCAGTGAATAGTTCGAAGCCTAGTTGAGTCGAGCCAGTAAACCACTTGACCGAACACTTACTACAAAGCTCAATTAGAAAGCCCAGGGGACTACACATTGCACGACCACCATAATCTCGTTCCTTTTATTTTAATTGCTCTGTTTTTCATGGGAAAAAGCTACCATTAGACGTGTGTGTACGCTACCTAATAAGAGCATCTTTGTGTTTGACTTGGGATTATTAAGTTTATTGGTTGCATTGGCAGTCGGATTTTTGGGATTGCGCTTGTCGTAAATGTGAAGATAAACCCCATATGTTTTGTTTGTCCATGCAGTATCCTATTCACATATGTCTCTTCACTCATGTTTATTTCTCATGTTTACTTCTTGTCTTGCATTAGGCATTTAAAAAAAAAAAAAAAAAAAGAGAGAGAGAGAGAGAGACGGGATTTTTGTTTATGTGCCGGTTAAATTTGATTTTTGTTGCAACCGGATCTATTGGGCCTACTACTCGCATTTCCACGTCTCGTATGAAGTTTGGCAAAGTCTGTTGTCTTTGTTATTTAATGTTGAATTTGATATCATTATCCTTTGATTTTCAAATTGCAATTATCGTGTGGTTTTGAGTTTTTGAGTTTGTGATTTTGTTTGCAAGTTGTGTATGGTGACTCTTCTCACTTACTTTCAAGATTCTCTCTTCGTTTGATCCTTTTGTTAAGTGTTTGAACAGCTTGCATGTTGCGTTATCTATGCATGGTGATTGCCCAGAAAGGGGGAGAAAAGAACAGTAACGATGGCATGAACACAGGGGGAGTTCCGACAACTGTTGCTACAGTGTATCAGACAGTTGCTGGGCAGAAATATAGGACAAATAATAAGCATTGTGCAGAGAAGTTGTTTCTGCTACTGCATATCCTTTTATCTCGTGCTTATCTGAATGAATCATCTGCTTGTATTTTGGAACTATGGTTTATTTACGGTTTACACTATCTGCTGAACTGTTTGATAAACTGTTGCAACAGTTTATATGTGCAGATGTTATTCTGAATTTGCTAACCCTTGTTCATGCAGGTATCATATATTTAGGGGGAGTAAATATTCTGACCAATCAATGCCAAAGGGGGAGAGTGTTAGAATCTCGGTATCATATATTTAGGGGGAGTAAATATTCTGACCAATCAATGCCAAAGGGGGAGAGTGTTAGAATCTCGGTGGGATTCTAAGTCCACAACACGAAGTGGAATTCTATGGAGATGTGTATTAATACGAGAAACATATTTCCCTTAGTTATCTCATTAGATAATTTGAGAAGAAATAATTTATCTCTCCATATTAACACCTGAACGTGTGTATCCAAAATAGAAGAAATTTCACTTTTTCTAATATTGTATTTATTGTCATTAATTGGTTTAGGTCTTCACAAGAATATAAAAGGAGGAGCTAATGCTTACGTTATTTGCTGAGTCTTTTATCACGTGGATGATATACCACGTCGCCTTCGAAAGTCTACCAACCCAAGTAAGCAAGGGGAAGAGTGAAGTCATTTACAAGAGAAGCTGCCTAAGGATCATTTACAGGGGGAGAAACGCATGCAGGGAGAGCTGACTCCATTATGAACCATTCGCCGAAGCCACTACTGTGGGAACAGTTGCTGAAACTGTGGCACTTGCTATTGCAGCAGTTCATGCCACTCTTGTTGCTGAAAGAGATTATGACGATGAGTTGTTCTTTTGATGCTGAGGATGATCTTTAGTTTGATTGTTTCCTTATATCCTCTATTGTTTTATTTTCAGGCATTTTATTCAGGGGGAGAAAATGATTAGAATCAATCAATGACAAAGGGGGAGATTGTTAGAATCTAATTGGATTCTAATAAACAAGGGATGAGTAAAGACTTGTGCAACAAGTCCTTATGTACCGTGAAACACAAAAGAGAAGTCTCCTTGTTTACTCAAATTCTTTAATTTGTCATTAATTGTTTCTTTTATATAGGAAACTATCTTATTAATTAAAAAGATTTATTCTTAACTTAATGACTTGTGTAGAAGTCTTGTGAAAGAAGAATTCCTTCTTGCCATATATTACACACATACGTGTGATTTGTGAAAGAGAAAGATATTTCTTTTATATATTGATATTTTTCTTGTTTGTCATTAATTAAGAATTATTTATTATAAGGAGTCTTCTATTAGGAATAAAAGTCAAGAATTCATCTTACGTATTCTCATCTATTTTCATTAATTGGTATTTTGTTAATTGTGGAAATTAGATTAGATAAGGAATAAATATTTAATTTTCTATATTATGAAATTCCTTTTCCTTCTTGACCATGACTCTTTAACCTAATTATTTTTCTTGTACAGGAAGATTCAATCACATATAAAAGGGAAGACATTCAACGTGATTGAGCGCGGCTTTTTGGAGAGAAAGATTTTCTCTTTTCTGTGTCGCTCTTCCAGCGTCTTTTTTATCGAGAGAAAAATTCACAGAGAAAATATTATTTGCTCTCATATTTATTGCTCCATCGTGATACGTGATTTTCATAGAAATATACCGGCTTCAAGGCTTTGTGGTGAAGACACCAAGATTCAAGGAGTATCACAAGTTTGCTTCTTCTATACAAAAAGAAGATCGGTTCTTCGGGAGAGGGGCTTAAACAGATCTCGGGAGGAGATCGATCCGCCGACTGAGGGACTCAGCGTTGAAGGGAGTTCAACCGTGCGGAGCAAGGGACGTGCTGCAAATTGAAGATTTATAATTCAGCGTAGTTTACAAGAACGGCGTCAACAAAGAGGGAGTCTTTGTATTTTGATTAAGTCCTACTATTGTATTCGTAAAACTAAAAATTAGTAAATTTTATTTGCAGGTCCCCGTGGATGTAGGGTACAATTGTATCCGAACCACATTAAAATTTGTGTCTCGTTTATTTCTGTTTTTACAAACTGTTTCACGAACTGTTGCAACACTTCACGCAACAGTAACGAAAAACTGAATCTGACACAAATAATTTATATCTGCACGAAATAAATTCTAAACAAACATACCCACATTAGTCTACACATTGTACCAATTGCACGATGAGCAGTTCTACGACTATGCTCCCACAACTCATTTCAAAAATCCAAAACTTCACCGGGATTCCAATTCTTGCATATCCGCATATTCATAAAGCCTCTCGTTAAACACAACTTGCGGATCCTTATCCACAAGCTCTCCGTCTCCACCGTAACCATCCTTTAAAAACACGCACCAATTCATCTCCGTACCGGCCAGATAAAAAGTCCGCGCTTGCTTCAAAAGCATCTGATAAGTATGCTTCGTCAGACTAAACTCCTCCTTGAACTCCACAATGTTATGTATGTACGCCCTCTTCTCCAACGTCAAGCTCAAAAACTCGTGCACGACGCCCAACCTATACTTCTCCGCCTCCAAAGTCCACAAATCCAACTTACTCCCGTCCGAATACGGCGAAACCAAAGGCAACGTGTTCAACAAATTCAACTTCCGTTCGTCCTCGAAATCCAACTCCAATAACTTGCCGTGTTTTACCGGGAATTTGAAAGCCCTTTTAACTTTGTCCTCGTCCACTAAAAACTCCCTCTCCAAAGCACTCACCGCCAACGAACTATCCCAATCAACTAATTCAAGAATTCGTTTTCCGTCTTCTTCGACCACTACTCTAAAATAATCGGGATATTTCACGACTCTATCCCTAAAATCTTCCGGTATGCCGAACAAGAGCCTGTTGTGGTAAATCTTGCTTAATGGTATTCTCTTATTCGCCGACATCATCAATAGTTTTCGGACCACGTCCACCCTCTGCCGCTCCAAGTGGTTAGCGATCTCCGATTCGGTGAGCAACAAACGGTCCATGAAGTCGGTGAAACCGACCCATATTTTGTTGTCGGAGTGGCGGTAGGTCTGGAGAATGAGAGGGTGGCGGAGGATGGATTTGAGGACTTTGCGGCCGCGGGGGAAGCCGAGCGGCTGGTGGAGCTTGCCGGCGTCGTCGAGGCGGAGGATTTGTTGGGGCTGTTTGGAGAGGTATTCTCTGGTTTTGGTTAGGAATCTGAAATGGGCGTCTCTGGTTAGGATCGATTCGAAGTGGGAGATTAGGTTTGGTTCGGTTTGGACGAGTTTGGTTCGTGGGCTTTCCTTTTTCTTGCGTTTTTTCTTGAATTTTTTGGGGGTTTTTGTGATGAGGAAGGAGGTGGAGAATTGGTGGGAGAATTGGGTGAATAATAGATGGTGGGATTTTGACGGGGTTGAGATGGTTCGGGAGAGGAGGTGGTGGAGAAGGCCCATGACGGTGGTCGGAGAATGGTGGCGCCGCCGTTGATTCGGCGGCAATCCATTAATATCGATTACAGACTAAAATTTTCATTTCTTCCATACCAAATCAATAGCAAAAAGATGAATAACAAACCTTACTTTGAGGATTGACTGATTGTTCAAGAATCTGTGTAGGAGTTGCTGGTGGGCGGGTGGTAGTGGTGATTGTGGTTAGAGACTGAGAATTAGGGTATCAGATTCAGCCCTTTTGTCAATTATTATTATTTGATTTTCGGTAAAATTAATTTTTAGTGTTGCATTCTATCACTCGCAACATTAAATTGAAGAAAAGATATCACAAATTTTCGGTTAATTGGCACTTTGGATCCTTGAATTAGACATGAGTTAAGGGTGCAAAATGCCAACAAATTGCAGTTGCAGGGTGTAAAGTGTTATTGTTTCAATTTAAGGGTGCAAAGTGCCAAAGACATGTAATTTAAGGGTACCCGATTACCCCAATTTTTTCAGTCAAATTGTTAAAAATGTAATTTATTTCATAGGAGTTTGTTTAAATTTTTACCCATGGTTGTTTGAAATAGGGGTGAGTTAGGGACGGAATTTCAGGAGTTCGTGATATTCGATATCAGGATTTCGGAATTTGGGTTAGAAATTTTAAATCTCGATCATGTCCCAAACTTGAGCTAATTGCACATAACCCCTGTGTAATCACGAATATATGAAGATCCTCCATTATCGACGAATGGCGGAGGGCTTAGGTTCTTCAAGAACTTTGCGGCAACAAAGAGAAATTGGCGATGGAGGAGGAGATAGTCATGAGGCGAAGAGGGAATAACCTCTGCTACGGATGGTGTCACCGGCGACAAGAGTGGAGGAGGCGGTTGGCGGAAGGAAACGGGCTGCGGTAGAAGAAGAAATTTGGAAGAAGACTGAAGACGTATTCCTTCAGATTTTTTTTTTTTTTTTCTTTTTTCTGTATTCTTTTTATTTGTTTTAAGAAATTTTAAAATTTGCAATTTGACCCAAAAATTTGAATTATTTATATTGAGACTCAATTAGATTTATCTTTATTTAGAGAGGAAATTGAGAGGGTATTTTTGACTTTTCATGTCAGAAAATACATTCTTCGTCGCACAATCCGCGTGTGGATCACACAACATGCTTTCATGGGCTTTTTTTGGTCTTGACTAATTTTTATAGGGGGTTTGTGCTAATTATTTTAATACAGAGTTTTTTTAGCCATTCGAGATTACAATGGGATGGGTTTTGCAAAAAACCACCAAACTTTTAGACTCGAATTTGGGATAAGGATTGAAAAATCCCAAATTTCGCCTAAAAATGGAGAAAAAAATTTCATTCCCTTGAAATAGGAAATATTATTCCACAAAACAAAAGTAATTTACGAAGAAATAAAAAAGAACTCCGAAAATTCATAACATACATAAAAAATAAAGAAGTGTCGAACTAACAAACTCCCACAAGTCATACATTCATCGTAAAATATTTTATTCTTTTGACCTATTTTCAAAAGTCATAACAAAATTGTCACGATCAGGAGTTGTATTTTTGAGTAATTGTTTTGCCATACCAAGTTTTGATTTTTTATTTTTTTTGTTACCAAAAGCCCAAACCCCTCGTCCGGGCCCTAATCCCCTGGTGCGACATGTTTGATGAATGATGTAAATTATAGTGATTCAAGGGTCCATTAGGATAGTGAACTTGAGTCTGCTGCCCACAAATAATCAATCCATATTAGAGTTAAAATTCTTACACTACGACTGTCAGTTACAGTCCTAGGATCTTGTATTACCTATTTACCAACCCAAAACCAAAAATATGGTAGTTGGACAAGTTATTTCATAAATTACTAGGACTTGCATTCCCTATATGTGTCTATTGAAACATGAACACAGAATAAGTGGGGCTACATTTAACAAATGTTCATGCTTTCTTTCAACCACATAATTTTGTTGAGAGGTTTGGACATAAGAAACTGATGCAAAAAATAAAATACCAAGTTTTTAAAAAAGGTCATGAAACTGTAATTTATGGGCATTATCATACCTAAAATACTTAACTTGAGTACCAAAGTGCTGATCATTTGCAAAAACTTAGGAAAAAGAGTAGTAATATCAGACTTGGTTTTTAACATGCAAATCCAAGTATATCTAGTGCAATCATCAAGAATCAAGGGCGGTCCTGGCATTTCGGGGCCAGCGAACTTTTAAAAGATGATCCTTTTATAATTAATACTTATTTAACTTGATAAAACAAACAAAAATAAATATATTATGACATTAGTGAATGAGGATAAAAATGCATAAACCTACACTAAATATCATTGAAATATATATATATATATATATATATATATATATATATATATATATATATATATATATATATATATATATATATATATATATATATATATATATATATATATTATTTTTTATAATTTTTGTAGTTGCACCATAAGTTATGACAAAAAAAATGAATTATTTCTCTTTTTTTTCCCGTTAATGATGGATAGTAAAATATTAAATTTGATGCAGTAGGGAATTTTGTTTTTCATTCCCAATGCTTGACAGAAAATTGTGCAATTAATTTGAACGGGCTGAAAATAGACCCTAAAACTCAATTCAATATTGTGATTTATAAAAATTCAATTTTAAATTACTAAAACACAAGGCTATTTATATATGTATATATATACTTTTTTTTTTTTTTTTTTAATTTGGGGGCCCCCTTAAAAAGTGGGGCCCAAAGCCATTGCTTGTGCATCATAGGCTCAGGGCCATCAATGTCAAGAATGGTAGCAAAATACTTATGATCTCTATGAGAAGGAATTTATAAGGAATATGATCCATTAACAATATCTGACCACAAGTGTGCTCAAGAAAGGAATCTTGTAAAGCCATCAAAAAAGGTCGTAGTGTACTCAACGTTATAGTACTGATCCAATTTGAGAACTTCTTCATGAGAACAACCTCCACATTAACACTTAGGCCTAAAATTGATAAGCTCATCCCACAGGGACTTAAGCTTGGTGAAATAAACGTTGACATACTGAGAATCTTTCATAAGATTGACCATATTTCTACTCAATTGAATCACCCGAGGGCCAGTAGAAGGTTGAAACCGTGCCTTGAGATCTTGCCAAATTTCATGAGCTGAAACTAAGATAATACTCCCTTGAATTTCCTTAGACACATAATTCAAAAGCCATGAAATAACAACATTGTTATTGCCCAACCACGCCACAACAAAACCGGTTCTTCGGCATCAGGCTTAGAAAGGAAACCATCCACAAAACTGAATTTGTTCTTGACTTGCAAAGACAAAGACATAACTCTACACCACGAGTCATAATTGTCTTCTTGAAGCGGCATGGAGACCAAAATAAGGCATGGGCCATCAGAAGGATGAAGAAAATATGGACCATGGGGATCATCAACCATGGTACGAATACGATTATCTGCCATTAAATCAGTCATATCGATAAAGCGAGAAATGAACAGAAAAGAAACTGGACCACGAAATGAAAAAACAGATCGCGAAACGAAGAAACACATTGCAAATCAAACAAAATCAAATTGTGAAACAAATTGGAAACGATCAAATTTGAGATCGGACGCAGCGGAAGTAAAACAAATAATCAACTACAACGTGCATTCCCGTTATTTGTTACATATATTTCTTTTAATTCACAAAACCACCGGCGAAGATTAACTGAGGAGTAGATCAACACTGTGACAGATCTACACATACTTCTAGTTGAAGTGGTAGAAAACTTGATTTGTATGGGAGAGGTAGTGGGTTTGATCACCTTCTTTAACAAATTCCAAAAATAATATTCAAATTTCCAACAACCATTGAAATATACATATGGGTATTTGTTAAGTATATATTAAGTATATATTTTTATACTTTATCGTACCTTTTTATTTGAGCTTTTGGTGTGATTTAACGATAATTGGTGCTTAAAAAGTTGATTTATTGTATTTTAGGTATAAATTGAAGAATTGGAAAAGTTTGGGGTCAAAACTGAAATTTTGGAGAAAATATGGGCCAAAAGTGAAATAATCAAAAATCTGAAGAAATTGGCACGGGACGGCCGTCCCAAATTTACACCTAAAAATGGCACGGCCGTGCCAAATGCAGAAATTGGGCAGAAGGTTTCGGCGATTCTCGTGCGGCCGTGTGAGAATTGCACTGATTTTCGCGCGGCCGTGCCAACACACGCTGGAGACAATTTTGGACTTTTAATCACACAAGGAAACCTAAAATCATCTCCAAGTTGGGACATCTATTTAAGCCCAAACCAAGCACGAATTAGAGGACTTTTGACACAACCTTGGAGCGAGAGGAGCGAGAGAACGAAGAATCGAAGACGGAGAATTGACAACTCTTCATCACAATTCTTCTTTTATCTATCTTTTCTTAATCTATGTCTTTTTATATTTTTATTATGTTTTTCGTAGAGAACATGAGTAGCTAAGTTTTTAATCTAGGATTTTGTTGGAACCCTATGTGGGGATGGTGAACCCGTTTTCTTGAGATTATGCAATTATGATTTTATGATTATTTCTTATACTTGTTATGATTGTTAGTGCATGAACTTGATCAATTTATGTGCTTTATCTGTGATTATTGGGATTGACTCGACATAGCTATTTTAATAATTAGACGGTAAGTGTAAGAACCTTCGAGTAGTTTTCACCGGATGAGTGTGTCAATTGCATGTGGTGTCGTAGACATACAGATATCACCTTAGGTAGCCATTTACGAGACTTGTTAGTTAATGCTTTATTCATAATTTGTTTGCATAGACATATAGTGAACCGTTTATGAATAATAGACTCATAATACACGCGATAGCGGGTTATGAGTAAATTAGTGTCTCGGGTTAATAATCACGAATCATATATTTCATAATTGAGGGGTTTTGGGTGAGCAATTCTTGCATAGGAGGAAGATAAAATCCTAGGTCCGTTTTCATTGATATTTTCTCGTGTTTATTTGCTTTCATAATTTAGTTTAATTATTTAGTTGATTAAATTTGACAACTTTGCGTAGGCTGGATAAAAATCATAATTGTTAGAATTTGGTACTTAGGATTAGATAATTTGAGTATTCCCTGTGGGATCGACATCCGACTCTCACGAGTCCACTTTTACTACTTGTTTGCGATACGTGCACTTGCGTGTTAGGTATTTAGCAGCCCAAAAAGTTTTTGGCGCCGTTGCCGGGGAATACGGCTAAATTATTTATTTATCCTAATATTAAATTTGAGCAATTTTTCTTACTTCAACCGTTTTATTTATTTTATTTAATTTTTTTTTATTTTATTTTGCTTTAGGTACTTTTTATGCGAAGAGGATACGACACGAGGTTGCTACCTCTTGACCCCGAAATTGAGCGAAGGTTTAGGCAAGCCAGGAGAAATCAACGGTTAACTCGCAACATTCCCGCAACGATGGAAGAAGAAATTAATCGTAAGGGAGAGGGTCAAGGACGCCTACCGAATGCGCTAGGAGAAATCGTCAATGAGCAAGAACAACGCCAGCTAATTAATCCACCACCCCGTCAACGAGCACTGCATGAGTACACCGTCCCAACACTCAATGGGTTTCAATCAAGCATCCAGCAGCCCCCCATTGAAGCCAACAATTTTGAAATTCGAGCGGGACTCCTCACTATGCTCCAAAACAATGGGTTATTCAGCGGATTGGCTCATGAAGATCCACATCTCCACTTGGTCAATTTTCTCGAGACGTGTGATTCGCACAAGATGAACGGAGTATCACCCGAAGCACTGCAACTCCGCCTGTTCAAGCATTCCTTACAAGGCGCAGCCCGGGAATGGCTACAAACTCGAGCACCGCACTCCATCTCGTCTTGGCCCCAGCTAGCACAACTCTTTATGAACACATACAACTCCCCAACAAAAACTGAGAGAATCCGAAGAGAAATTCAAAATTTCATACAAGAAGCCGGTGAAGCATTGTTCGAAACGTGGGAGCGGTTCAAGCAATTAATAAGGAGGTGCCCAAATCATGGACTTCAAGAGTGGCGCCAACTGCAAATATTTTACGATGGATTGCAAGACAACTCGAGAACCGTGCTCGACTCTGCAGCTGGAGGCATGTTCATGAGTTTGACCTACGACGAAGCATACGAGCTTTTGGAGCGAATCGCCAGAAATAAATACATGCGGGCATCGGACCGGTCGAACAGCGGAGCAGTCAAGACGGGAGGAATTTTGGAGTTAGACGGTGTCACTGCAATCACGGCCAGTTAGAGAAGCTATCAAAGCAAGTAGCGGCATTGCAGACTCAGCAAGTCCACGCAGACCAAGTTCCCGACCAGCGCGTAGAAGAAACGGAGTCTCTGAATTATGTGCATGACACCAACCGACAACAGAGGAACCCGTACTCCAACACGTATAATCCGGGATGGAAAGATCACCTCAACTTTGGATGGGGAGGAAATCAGCAAGGACAAAGGCCCGCGGATTCCAAAATCCGCCTCAAGCTCAACCTCAAGGTGGAGATCTCGCAAATATATTGGCGCAATTTATGACAACCACTCAAGCCTCCATCCGAAATTTGGAAACGCAGATGGGTCAACTTGCAACCCAGCTAAACGCGAGGCCATTGGGAGCACTGCCGTCGAATACGGAAGATCCTCGAAAGAGCAAAATCGAGCAGTGCAATGCAGTAAGTTTGCAAAATGGGAGACAGTTAGATGAACAACCTAAAAAGGCCGTAGCACCACCGTCTATTGCAGAGGAGCCCAAGGAAAAAACCGAGGTCGAGCCAAGCCACACAAAGATCACAGTAAGTGAACCTACTCCCAAGGTACCATTGCCTCAACGTTTGCAAAATTCTAAGCTTGATATGCAATTTCAGTTGTTTTTGGATTATCTTAAAAAATTGCATGTTAATATTCCTTTTGTTGAGGCACTTAAGCATATGCCGAATTGGGTTAAGTTTATAAAGAAAGTTGTATCGAAGAAGCTGAGGCTTCCGGAATGTGCAGCAATAGTAGACCTCAATGAGCAAAGTAGTGCTATCATTTCAAATAAAAATCCACCGAAGCTTAGAGATCCGGGGAGTTGTACCATTCCATGCACAATAGGTACTAGGTATTTTGGGCGGGCATTGTGTGATCAAGGGGCGAGCGTAAATTTAATGCCTTTATCAATTTATGAGAAATTAAATTTAGGAGAAATTAAGCCCACTTCCGTGACCTTGCAGCTAGCCGATAGATCTTTTACTCACCCTTTAGGTATAGTGGAGGATGTATTGGTCAAGGTAGACAAGTTTATACTCCCGGCCGATTTTCTAGTACTAGACATAGAGGAAGATGAAAATATTCCCCTTATCTTAGGACGCCCCTTCTTAGCGAGCGGTAGGTCAATTATTGATGTAGGAAAGAGAGAGCTAAGAATGAGTGTGGGGGACGAAACGGTGATCTTCAAGGTGTACCGGGTGGATGAAAAGCCTATTACGGCTAATGGATGTTATCTTCTTGATGAGGTAAGTGATTCTAAACTTTTTCCTGTTAAATTACATGATTTAAATTTTTTTGTGGATACTAACGTGCATGTAGGAGAACAAGAGAAAAAGGTTGAGTTGGTTACAACACCTACTCAAAACACCGTAATAAAAGACGATGTTGGCAAACCTCATGACATCAAGAAGAATAAATTCAAGGGCATTCCTAAGCGAACCAGTCGAAAGAAGAATCGGATCAACCCATTTATTCAAGACTTTCTCCAAAAGGATGTAAGGAGATGGGTTCAAAAGCTAAGGAATTGAAGAGCAGGAACAAAGTCTGGCTGAAGACTGTAAACTTAGCGCTTCTCGGGAGGCAACCCGAGATTTTCGTTTTTATTTATTTATTTATGTTTCTTGTTTTATTTTATTTATTTATTTTATAAGCATGCAAGCTAATTAAATAAGCATTTTTTTTTATTTTCAGGGGTCAAAGTGCAATTTCGCACTTCACACGGCCGTGTGGAAAATCGGAGAGGCTACTGCCCAAAATTGAGAAGGGCGCGGCCGTGCGGAATTTACACTAAATTCTCGCACGGCCGTCCGAGAAACAATAGGCTACTGCCCAGAATTCAAGTTTCGCACGGCCGTGCGGAAAACAGTTCAAAATCTCATACGGCCGTGCGAACTTCAACAGAAGCATAATAAAGGCGCGGGTGGAAGAGCAGCCCGGACATGGCCAAAACGACTTATTCAGGTGTATTCTATCCTTGAACTTCGTGCTAATTACATTGAGGGCAATGTAAATTTTAAGTTTGGGGGTGAAAAATTGCTTGTTTTTATGTGCTTTAATTTAATAGTTTGCATGCGAAAAATTGCTTGTTTTTATGTGCTTTAATTTAATAGTTTGCATGCCTTAGGATTTTTTTTTTTTAGTTGTTTTAGTTTATTGATTGCTTTCGAAAAAAAAAAATGTGTTTGAGATAAATGCTTCGATGAATCATGATGATGAAAGATGGTCGATGTTTAATGATGAAATTGCTTGCTTTATCTTGATTTTGATCGAATTTTGGTGAGCTTTTGATTCAAAGTGTCGTAAGAAGGAGTCATTGTTAGGAATCTCGAATTATACGTTGCTTTGGTTGAAAGTTTTGTGTTTTAAAATTTGAGTTAATTTATGTTATATCATATGCTATTCGGTTTTAGAACTTGTCTTATGAATTTACAAAGTGAAATATTACATTGTTGAGCAATTTGGGAAGTGATTTGGGCCATCTTTGAACCGTTTGAGCCTTTCAAGCCTACCTTTAAATTTTTATCATTCGAACCTTGATTGAGCCTTGGAGAAACGGTGTTCTTTCTTTTAGCCAATGTGTATAAGGTAGAATAAGTGGAGATTTTTGAAAAATTAACCCTTGAAGTTCGGTCGAAATTTTTTACTAAGGTCCTTCTTCTTCTTCGAAAAAAAAAAAAAATAAAGAAATAAAAAAAAAAGAAAAAAAAAAGAGAAAGAAAAAGAAGAAGAAGAGACTAGAAGGGGAAGTAAGGACTAGTTGTTGAATTATTTTGAAAGCTCGATCCATTGTCTTAAGAGCAAAAGTGGAGACTTTTGAACTCTTAAGAATCGAGTTAATTAAAGTCCTTAGAGGTGAATTCATTGTTTCAAACGCCTATCTTTCAAAATTTGGCGTAATCACCTCAATTCAAGAAGCATAGCCACCTTTACCCATATCTTCTACCTCGAACCAAAAAGCCCAACATTTGAAAGCCAAAAAGTCCCAATGATCTCAATAGCTCAATTATTTGATACTAGCCGAGTAAAGAAATTTGGTGAGTCTTTGGAGTTGAATATTATTATGTAAGTATAAATTTTCTCCATTTTTAACGTACAAATATGGGATACTTGAAGCGATAGCATGGTTTGTGGTTTTTAGCAATGGTGAGTGAATACGTATCTTTGAATTACGAGCTTGTAAATTTTTGAGAATTGTCATGATAATTGCAAGTTCTGAAAAAATGAAAGTTGATCATTAATCTATGTGATGAGAGGCATTTGTTGAGAGTGTTGCTGTGAAAGTTGCTAGTTTTTGCTTGAGGACAAACAAAAGATCAAGTTTGGGGGTGTGTTAAGTATATATTAAGTATATATTTTTATACTTTATCGTACCTTTTTATTTGAGCTTTTGGTGTGATTTAACGATAATTGGTGCTTAAAAAGTTGATTTATTGTATTTTAGGTATAAATTGAAGAATTGGAAAAGTTTGGGGTCAAAACTGAAATTTTGGAGAAAATATGGGCTAAAAGTGAAATAATCAAAAATCTGAAAAAATTGGCACGGGACGGCCGTCCCAAATTCACACCTAAAAATGGGACGGCCGTGCCAAATGCAGAAATTGGGCAGAAGGTTTCGGCGATTCTCGTGCGGCCGTGTGAGAATTGCACTGATTTTCGCGCGGCCGTGCCAACACACGCTGGAGACAATTTTGGACTTTTAATCACACAAGGAAACCTAAAATCATCTACCAAGTTGGGACATCTATTTAAGCCCAAACCAAGCACGAATTAGAGGACTTTTGACACAACCTTGGAGCGAGAGGAGCGAGAGAACGAAGAATCGAAGACGGAGAATTGACAACTCTTCATCACAATTCTTCTTTTATCTATCTTTTCTTAATCTATGTCTTTTTATATTTTTATTATGTTTTTCGTAGAGAACATGAGTAGCTAAGTTTTTAATCTAGGATTTTGTTGGAACCCTATGTGGGGATGGTGAACCCGTTTTCTTGAGATTATGCAATTATGATTTTATGATTATTTCTTATACTTGTTATGATTGTTAGTGCATGAACTTGATCAATTTATGTGCTTTATCTGTGATTATTGGGATTGACTCGACATAGTTATTTTGATAATTAGATGGTAAGTATAAGAACCTTCGAGTAGTTTTCACCGGATGAGTGTGTCAATTGCATGTGGTGTCGTAGACATACAGATATCACCTTAGGTAGCCATTTACGAGACTTGTTAGTTAATGCTTTATTCATAATTTGTTTGCATAGACATATAGTGAACCGTTTATGAATAATAGACTCATAATACACGCGACAGCGGGTTATGAGTAAATTAGTGTCTCGGGTTAATAATCACGAATCATATATTTCATAATTGAGGGGTTTTGGGTGAGCAATTCTTGCATAGGAGGAAGATAAAATCCTAGGTCCGTTTTCATTGATATTTTCTCGTGTTTATTTGCTTTCATAATTTAGTTTAATTATTTAGTTGATTAAATTTGACAACTTTGCGTAGGCTGGATAAAAATCATAATTGTTAGAATTTGGTACTTAAGATTAGATAATTTGAGTATTCCCTGTGGGATCGACATCCGACTCTCACGAGTCCACTTTTACTACTTGTTTGCGATACGTGCACTTGCGTGTTAGGTATTTAGCACCCAACAGTATTCTTTTATATTTGAAAAATACAAGAGTTATATTGAAAACTGAAACTTAAATTCATTTAAATGCGTGAACAGTTCTTCTCGGTCCATGAGGTGCAACACCTGGTGAGAAGAATGGATTGAATTATACCGGAGGATTCTGTACCATTGATCTAGACATAATAATACGCAATCTGTATATGTGTGTTTAGTGGATGATTATTCATAAGAAGGAACATGATGATGGAAAAGAATTAATGGTAACCAATCTCAAAAATCAATTATGAGAAGAACAGAGTACTATGTGGGCAATGATTTTTTTTTCCAACATCATGTTTCTTCTTTACAACCAAAATTATGGTCGAATGGTGTCGTCTATAACATGAATTTCACTTCATAGCACACTTCTGCACATCATCCACCATAAACAACATACAACGCAACAATTAATTTAATATAATTTAATATTTTGTCAAATCTCAAGCCCAACCAATGCGTTAAAACCATTTTTTTCCAACCGGAAATGAATACAAGTTCAGCTGTCCCAAACGAAATATAATAGTAGTTCCTAATTTGAACATCATTTTAGTCATAGAACATAATTAAGAAATCTATCTATATTACAATGTACATAATATATGTTCCTTTGTTGGCCCAAGATCTCCTAGCTAGTAATATATCAACGAGACATCATACAAGAGAAGAATCTCCTCAAACAGAAAAGGAAAAGTAAAAAAAAAAAAACACATAAACATACATATTGGAGAAAATGAGAAGACATAAAACAAATATTATTTAGTTCCAATACGAAACGATGTGAAAGTTCAAAAAAATATTAATTAGCGTGGGTATAAATCCGACTCACTCGAATATTGACCAAACTTAGCCTCTAAAGACCTAGTCAACTCCGACTCACTCGAATCGATTTTGTGGTGAAGCAGTGGAGTTTCTTGACCAGACCTACTAGACATGAAAAATGCAGGCTCTGACGGCATTTGCAATGTTATGGATAAGCTATTCAGCATCAAAATAATCGAAGCCATTGTAGGTCTGTCAACTGCATTTTCTTGAACGCACAACAACCCAATATGAATGCATCTCAACATATCCCTCACTAGTATGTAAAATAAAAAATTCGAAATTTAAAAACCCAATTTTTTTTATATTACTGATTAATTTTTTCTTGTTTACAGTACTGGTTTCTTGAGCGATCATCATCAATTGATCCAGAAAAAAATGAAAGGTTTCCAAGAAATCGAAAATGGAACTTGAAAGATGTATGTCGCAAAGCCAACAAAATTTCGATAAAGCATTTAGAACCAGACCAGGTAAAAAGAAAACCATAAAACAATCTATTATTCTGTATTAACATACCATGTAAGATAGTAAAAACATTATTTCACTGTCAGTGACAGTGTAGTTGACATTGATGTAATAAAAAGTACTATTTCTCTGCCAGTCACAGTAATATAAAACAATGTTAGTGTATCATTACATGTTTCTGTTAAAACTTTGGCACCAATAGATTTCGAAGCTACTACTCTGGGACAACTTGAAGATGAAGAAGATGACGTTGATGACATTGAGGATAGTGAAGTTGGTGACGAGCAACAAGAACAACCAGTTGGGAAAAAGAAAGCAAACAAAAGGAAGAGAATAACTAAAGGAGTTTTGCCCCATAAGAACGATGAATCTGATTCAAAGAGAAAAGTCAAGGGCAAAAAGAAGTTAGTCGATCAAACAGAAAAAAATTCCCCTGGTTAAGGAGAAGACAATCATTGTGGTAATAATGAAGAGGCAAATACCAGACGATTGGATGCATTGGCAACAACTGTAGATGTTTCTAAAATGCCCAACTCACCGTCAAACAATGAAAAAAAGTCATATGGTAGAACAGATGCAGATTCCGACAATGACATCACACAATTTTCTCTCAGTTATCGTCAACATGGATCGCCTTCGAGTGTACAAGAACATACTTCAAATATTAACAGCAGAATTGCACAACTTGAATTCGAGAAAACAAGCTTAGAGAAAGAGGTCACAGATCTGCAAAGTGCAATTGCAAAAATTAAAGATGAAAACGCGACTCTCATTTGTAAAGTAAGCACTTTCACGGTTGATCTTTCGGATAAGTTTTTTCAATCCCGTGCATCGCACCGATAAAGTTACTAGTTATGAGAAAACGAAGGTTGTCCCTTACATGAATTTCCAAAATAAGGGGTTTGCTAATTTTTCCTTAAATTTTATTCGCATAATGAAATTGAGTGTGTACATAATTTCATGGGGTTGTTGAAATGGTCAATGATATGAGACCTCTTACTTGGTCCCTTGTGTCAATATCCAAATTGAAATGCTATTCATAGTGCAACTTTTACCGCCTTGCAGTGCGGTTTATTTCATTTGTAACTTTTCTTAAAAAATAAACTCAAATTCGCCCGCTATTTCGTTTGTTATATTACAAAATTCACTCAAGAATTTCGTGTATTTTTACACGAAATGTACGTGTTTATTATTATAGAATATGAAGGACGAAACTGTTGGATTGAAAAAAATCTCCTCTTTCGTAGCATAAAACACGAAATTACACATTATATTTCGTGGAATTTTCCACGAAATTACACTTTATAATTCGTGGATTTTTCCACGAAATATAAGGTAATGTTTCGTAAAATTTAGTACGAAATCACTAATTGATTTGTTTTTTTAATTTAACCAACTTATTTCAGACACTCAAATAAATAAAATACATTAACATAAATATTCTTAAACTCAAGTAAAAAAAATAAATCGACCTAAAAATTCAAATACAAATACAAATTGAACTAAAATTCAAATACAACTACAAATTGATCTAAAATTCAAATACAAATACAAATTGAACTACCGACCATACTTTAATTGTTCGTACAAGAGTAGTCGGGGTTTGAACATTTTGAGTAAGTGCTTCAGGTTTTTAGCTCTATGATGTAGCCATGCCGGATGGATAGGTGGTAGAGGACTATTCGCGACCAAATTAACAAACATTAAATGATTGTTGTGAAATGTCACAACAATCATACATGATAAGTGACCACTGCCAAACATAGGAAGGTAAGTCAGACTTGGGTCAAAAGTACCACTAATGCACTGTATTCGGTAGCAATGCCCAATCCCATTTCATTCATGTCCATCCAATAAGCTTGTGGACAAGGCCCTGAGGTCCAATCACACTTGCTTATGACCTCAACGTATCCAGTACTGCCAAACATCGCCGTGTACACATGAGCATGCTCGTATAACTCAATAAGCAATTCCCCTCTCACTTGCGGCCATCTTTCTTGATCCCCGTACACGGCTTGAGCAACGCACCGGTACCCACAGTTGCCATCTGCCATCACGTTAACATAATCTTCAATAAGACAGACCATAAATCTGGGCACGAAAGAATAAAAGTCAATTCCTTCATGTGCAGGTATTGTAGGGGCATCAGATTCTTGTGTGGGAATACAAGAACCACGACCTTTCATCTTCGATTGACGCGTTCCGTCAGTGCATTAGGAATCTTTGCACCAGATGAGGTTTGGCGACCCTTGGAATCACAAGACACTTAATTGTCTCCTCATCAATATGATACTGCCATCCGGAAGGGTCTCTCTTTGTCGAGTTATTCTTTGGTCGTCCTTTGGTCTTAACAAATGATGGCTCAAACAGATGCGATGTAGACGGATAAATGATGCCACACAATGAGGCCACGTCATTTATCTTACTCCTGCAATTCATCTTCTTCAAATTGCAATTCAGGTCATCAATCTGTCTATCCACAATCTCCTCGTGTTTTACTTGATACTCAGGTAGTTTCGAATGCTCAACTGCCATGGTACTCCAGAATAGATACAAGTCTGAAATGACGAACGTGTCATTATCTTCCATTTTTTGCACAATTTTGCATGCGCAAGGGAGCCCATGAGTATTCCAAAGATAGTGTGTGCAAATACTCGGATCTTGCTTCGCCGGGGACTCCAACTCTTGATCCAATTTCTCTAATGCCAGATGCGTAACATAACAAATCAAACCCTGAAAACACGGCCATGCTGCAGTATGCTTCCTTATCTTGGATGATAATGAAAAATCACACTTCAGCTGACTAATTTGGATATAAACTTGGTCCCGAAGTTTGCCTTGCACGTTATCCAGACCTCCGGTCGAAGCATTTAACCAACCATTCGCAGAAGAATGAGCACTCTCCACCCTATCCGATTACAACAACAATCAAAGTATACAACGACAATCAAATTACAAAATAAATATTATTTTTATATCATATATTTTATCATTTAAATAACTAAAACATGTAATACCTGTGGGTGCTCGTGTTGCCAAAATGATACACATTGCGGGTATAGGCTCGAACAAACTTCTCCTTGTATATCAACCACTTATCATTCAAATATTGTATCAGTCTAGGATACCCTGCATATTGTCCAAGAATTTCATTGTAATTGTAATGATACTCTTCTTCGATTTCTGATTTCACCAATTTAGCCCACAACACACGTCGGAATATTAGACATTGGTCTTTGTTGCCTCCCATAAATTTCGTCGCATTTGCCTCAACATTTCTGTTTATATGGAATATACACAACATATGATACGAAACTGGGAAGACATTTGGCAGTGTTTTCAAAAGATCCAACTCCCTGTTTGTCAAGATCGCTTCCAATTCGACACCATCTAGCAACTCTCTCAAACAATTCAATGTCCACTAGTAGGTGTCTGCATCTTCATGCGACATAAATGCAACAACAATCGTAAAATTCCTCCCAACTGGAGTTATCCCAATTATTTCCAAAAGAGGCATTCCATACTTACAACAATGGTTTTTACATATTTAAACAATACAATACATTAAAACACAACAATCATAATTTAAACAATCGTAATTTTTACTTACTTAATGGTTTTGTATGTGCAGTCCATCAATATAACATACGGGAAGAGCCGTAGTAACTTAATAGATTCGGGTAATGCAAACATAACATCTGTTATTGTGTTGCTCGTTTCACTATCGGCGCGATGTCAATATCGATACTCGCCTTGTTGAAAGTTATGCATCATAAACTGAATAACAGTCACGCCCTCCATTTCCTCAGATTTAATCTTGGTCAACTCATTGTAAACATGTTTCATAGAGGTTTGTATCGTCGGATCATCTTTCCTCAATCTATCCATGATTAGCATTGTCTTTACGTGAGAATTTCTCAATTCTTTAATTCGTGCTTTCTGTTGTGGAGTTATACGACTAGTCGTACCATGTCCGTGAGGAAACAAAGCCGGAGGATGAGTATGCCTGCCATTGCTGACAGTTAACCGCCATAATTCATCAAACCTTGACTTTTTGCCAATCAATTTGAACGAACAACCACATTTTTTGTTCCAATGTTTCTAAGATATTCCACATCAATATTCGTTTATCGGCCATGTCCGTATTTGTCACACGTCAAGTATTGTGCATTCTCCCTTCTAGACTGACAAATCAAACGGTGACAATGACTAACTGCAGTTTCTTTGGC
Organism: Erythranthe guttata; assembly: GCF_056151865.1. Taxonomy (NCBI): domain Eukaryota; kingdom Viridiplantae; phylum Streptophyta; class Magnoliopsida; order Lamiales; family Phrymaceae; genus Erythranthe; species Erythranthe guttata. Next base: position 5,617,087 of record NC_142537.1, on the reverse strand, counting down.
CCACTTGATTAATTCTTCCCTATAATCGAACACAATATCAACTTGGAAGAAGTGAGAGAAATCTTCATATTCGTTTCGCTCCAAAATCAAGGGATCAAAATACAAATTGTCTTCATATGGCTGCGTAAAAAAGAAGTTAGATACTTGCACACAAAAAAAAAAAAAAACATAAAAATAACTAGGGATTTCGTATAAAAGTACACGAAATAAGTATATACATTTCGTGTAGTAATGTACGAAACTCATAACAAAAACAGTTTACTGTTTTTTCGTGTGGTTTTACATGAAATACTAGTTATAATTTCGTAGTGTTTTGTACGAAATTACTCGTAAACACGAATATGATGTTAATTTCGTACAAAACACCACGAAACGACTTGAATAATTTCGTGATATTCTACACGAAACGACTGAAAATCGAAAAAAATCAGACAAAAACGTAATTTTTTTATCTCATTTACGGGATCGATGTTGGCCATCTTGATAATTGTTGGGTTTTAACTGATTGTAATGAAAACAAATCACGATCTACAAAAGTTGGTATACTTGGAGGTTGAGAGGATTTCGAAAAGGGTCCATTTGATATACACCCCTCATATGAAAAATATATAGGGATAGGTCCACCCCTAAAAATATTCCTCTGAGATAGCCCCCTGGAGAGGCAAAAATACTATTGTGCACTTATTTGCAATTTTCGACCAACTGCATTCAACATTTTCACCAACTGCATTTATCATTCTGCACTTAGTATTTTTGTACTGCATATATCATCATTTTTAATTTATTAATATTTTTATTCTTGTATATATGTATTTTTTTATAAAATAATTTTTAATATTTCGATTTTTTTAATTTTTCGATTTTTTATTTTTTCTACTTTTTTTTTAATTTTTTTTTAATTTTTAATTTTTTAATTTTTTTTTTTTCTAAATTCAAATTTTGGTAATATTACTGAACTGAAAGTATACTACACATGACTACAGTGTACTACAAGTTCAAAAGTCATGTATAATATGTAGTCATGTACTGTCTTTTTACCCCAAAATTCATCTACACCAACAAAAAAAATTCACAATTTAGATCTTGATATTATAAATCAACTAACAAACAAAAAATGAAAAAATACAATCACATGCATATATTCTTCAAACATGAATATAGCATACATATACTGTATGTTACTACATGTGACTATAGTTATCCACAATTATCTGTAGTTATATATAGTGACATAAAGTCTAGACTACTGTAGTATGAATCCAACTTCACAAGACACTTCATCGCATCTTATTCTCTGCATGTGTAAAATTATAATATAAGCAAAACCTGCGACAAAAAAATACGAGTTAAATAGCAAAATGGAACATGCGAGTAAGATTACATGAAAAATACAAAAGAAAATAATTTTTTTTTTGGATAAATTTGCTGAACTTAAATTGACTACAAATGACTATAGTATACTACAAGTGTTATAGTCATGTATAGTTATATGTAGCCATGACTATACATGACTACATATGACTGTATATGTACAGGTCCTATAATCATGTATAGTTATATGTAGCCATGACTATACATGACTACATATGACTGTATATGACTAAGTAACCACTACTCATTAAATTTCTACTACAGACAAACAAACATCTCACACTTGAGGCATTTTGAATCATCTTCAAATAAATACAAAAATGAATTTACATATATTTATAATAAAAAAATAAAGTAATCCAAAAAATTTAAATTAAATTAATTCAAGAACATAGTAGATTTGGTTTTTTTTTTGATAAATTAATCCAAAAAAATAAATTAAAAAATTAAATTAATCCAAAGATTTTAAATTAATTCAAAAACATAGTAGATCTGGGTTTTTTTTTATAAATGCAGTAAATATGTACAAATCAAACACCACCGGTTCCATATCTGAAATTCACCATTAAATCTGACTACAAATTGTCGAATCACGATTTGAAATTTTCGAATTAAGTTGGTTTTCATAAAAAAAAAAAACAATTAAAAAAGGTGAAATAGTAAGAATTCAGAGCTTAAAAAAATAAATTAAAAATGGATGGACATTCATAAATTAAAAAAATAACTTAAAAATGTGAAGTGGATGGTTTAATACGGAGTTCAAAGCGGTGGGAGGAGCAACGACGGCCGGCACAAGGCCGTGGCGAAGCAGCGACGCAAGGCGGCGGCGGAGCAGCGGCGCAAGGCAGTGGTGGATCAGAACAGCGCCGGCGGCAACGCAAGGAGGTGAGAGGAGCAGCGACGGCGGCGGCGCAAGGAGGTGGGGGAGCAGCGACGACGGCACAAGGAGGTGAGGAAAGCAACGGCGGCGGTGGAGGGCTGTGGGGAGAGAGAGAGTTAGAGAGAGATGAAGAGAGAGAAAGAAAGAAAGAAAAGAGAGAGAGAGTTAGAGAGAGGGAGATGAAGAGAGAGAGAGAGAAAGAAATAAAGAGAGTGGGGGTAGACACGGCCACGGGCCGGTTTTGGGCCCGGAACCGGCCCGAACCGGCCCGTTGACGGCCCAAACCGGCCCGTTGACCGAGTGAACCGGCCCGTCCTACCCGGGACGGGTCCGGTTCTGAGAATTGGTGAACCGTGAACCGCCGGGCCGGCCCGGCGGTTCACCCGGATTTAAAAAAAAAAAAAAAAAAAAAAAAAAATCAAAAAAAAAGCAAATAACGGCTAGTGAACCAGCCCGAACCGGCCGTTATTTATTTATTTTTGAATTTCCCCCCCCCCCCCCCCCCCCCCCCCCATTTTTTCAAAAAATATTTCAAAAAATCATTTAAAATTCGAAATCTTTAAAATTTTGAATTTAAAATTAAGTTCGAGTCTTTTCATTTATTTCCTTTTCCTTGTTTCTATTTAAAATCACTTCTTTTAATTTACTTATTCATAAAATATTTCAAAAAATCATTTAAAATTCGAAATCTTTAAAATTTTGAATTTAAAATTAAGTTCAAGTCTTTTCATTTATTTCCTTTTCCTTTTTTCTATTTAAAAGTACTTCTTTTAATTTACTTATTCATAAAATATTTCAAAAAAAAAAAAAAAAATCAAAATTTCCGGGCCGACCCGGAACCGGCCCGAACCGGCGGGCCGACCCGGCCCGCTGAACCGCCCATACTACGGGCCGGTTCCGGTTCCGGAAAATGTGAACCGTGAACCGGTTTGAACCGGCCCGGAACCGGCCCGAACTGGCCCGTGGCCGTGTCTAAGTGGGGGAGGGGACGGCTGGTGATAGATAGATGTGGGAGTGGAAAAGAAAAAAAAAGGCTAGGGTTTAGGGTTTTAAATTATAATGAAAAGGGCAAAACGGGTATTTCAATTTGTTTAGGGGGTCTATCAAATTAATATTAGAATTTGGGTTTTTGACTAGGAAAGAAAAATCCATAGGACTACATTTCCCCTTTCGAAAAATGTTAAAGGGTTTCTTGACAAATGACTTATTTCGTACTGTAACTGGAAAAAATTGCATTATGAATAGTAAGCTACTTACATTAATTAGCAAGGTCTTTTTGAAGTGGTGAATGGTGTGAATTAAATCCTTCAACTTACCCCTTGATGTTATTGACTCATGTCACATTCACATCAAGTGTTCGGAAATTTCTCATGCATAATCAAAGTCAAGATCCAAGTCTAGTGTTATTACACAGATCGATCGCCATTAATTCTTTTATTTATTTTTCTTCCTCTACTGAAAAGTAGTGGACCAAGGCAATTTTACGCGGAAAGTTTCTTAAATTATATTCTAATACCTTTCAGTTAACCAAAAAATCATCCCATTTCTCTTCTCCTTAAAAAAAACAAAAAGAACCTTATAATTAATATATGGATTCTCAAAAATGGTTTATTCCATTGGTATTAATAATGTTCTTGATTATTATAATATTGCCAAAGAATACATGCACTTTACGATACTGTGGAAAGGTACATGCACTTTACGATACTCAGACGAGCCCATATTCGGAGTTCGGGCCGACGGTTATTTCGTCATGGTGCGGCGCGGGGCTGTATACAGTCCCGACCAATACAAGCAGAATCTGAGGATGCTGTCCGACGAACTTCGCGGAAAGGCAGCTGCAGGGGGGTCTCTAGTCAAGGTCATTTTTCTTTTTCTCTAGTAATGTACCAAACTCATAACAAAAACAGTTTATTGCTTTTTCGTGTGGTTTTACACTAAATACTAGTTATAATTTCGTAGTGTTTTGTACGAAATTACCGGTAAACACGAATATGATGTTAATTTCGTACAAAACACCACGAAACGATTTGAATAATTTCGTGATATTCTACTGTATTTCTACACAAAAGGACTGAAAATCGAAAAAAATCAGACAAAAACGTAATTTTATTAAGGCCAGTCTTTCTTAAGGGGTGGAAAAGTGTATATTCAATATTCAATAATTATATTTGGCCATCTATGATCTGGCATTATGCAAGTGGAAAAAAATAAATATTTAAATATGACAATTTGCTCGGAAGAAATTAGAAATAGGGGTGTGAACGAGCGGAGCTCGCCTCTTTTGGTAGGCTCGAGCTCGAGCTCGAGTCGATTTTGTCGAGATCGAGTTCGAGCTTGTCGACTTCGTTCTTTTTTTGCTCGAGATCGAGCTCGTGCCATTTTGTTGAGCCCGACCCCGACCCCAAGCTCATTTTATTGTTTTTTTTTTGTTTTCTTTAATATTTTCTTAATTATTATCTTATATTATTAAAAATTATTTAAAAAAAACTCACAAAATAAACAATAAATTGTAATTATATATATGTATTTTTTAATATTTTTATTTTATTTTTATTTATTTGTATAATATTTTATATTATAATACATTATTTAAATAAAAAATAGTATATAAAAAATAATAAATAAGGCTCGCGAGCTCACGAACGGCTAAAAACAGGCTCGAGATCGGCTCGTCAGAAAGCTCGAGTTCGAGTTCGAGCTTTTTTCGAGCCGACTCATCGAGCTCACGAGTCACTCGGCTCTAGGCATGGTAACGGGTCGGTTTTGGGCCGGGTTCGCCTAAACCCAAAACCCGACCCACGAAAAATATATAAACCCAAGACCCGCCACAACCCGCTTTAGCTTAGACCCAGATCCGCCCCAACCCAGACCCTAACTAAACGGTTCTGACCCGCCAGACTCGTTGGACCCATTAACATACAAAAAGTTTAATATTTTTTAACTTTTATAACATTTTGCTTGTATATTTTTATGAAATAATCTCAATACTAAAATACAATATTTTAAAAAATCTCTACAATTGACATAACATGAACAATAAAATTACAATTAATTATATTTAACTTTGATAATAAGTAAAATGCAAAATACAAGACAATTAGGGGTGGTCGACAAGTGATAAATATTACTCACGAGAAATGAGATTCGAAAAATAAAGCAGTGAAAATAGGTAAATGAGAATAGACAAAATAGAAATCTAAAATTATATATATATATATATATATATATATATATATATATATATATATATATATATATATATATATATATATATATATATATATATATATATATATATATATATATATATATATATTCGGGGTCGGTTTTGGTCGGTTCCAATAAGACCCGTAACTCGACCCAGACCCGCCTCAAACGGGTCGGTTCCGGGTCCAAGACCCGCCAAACCCGTACCCATTGCCATCCCTACTCGGGTGGTTTACCACCCCTAATTAGAAACATGAATAAATTTGAAATTCGGGAGAGTACCATTTAATATTCTTATTTGGCAGAAAAGGCAATTTTAGAGTATATATAGGTAAAATAAAATCATAAATCCTGCATATTTGGTCATGATACTGAAAAATATGTCCACCTTTGCCCAGCTAAATATCACATTAGATACAACTTCTTCTGACTTTATCTGCTTCCTCCAGAGCGGCAAATACACAAGTAACAGCACTTACAGCGACAATCTCGGCACCCTTCTCTCATCGCTCTCCACGAACATAAACGACACCGGTTTCTACAGCGCTTCGGTTGGTCAAAACCGAGGCGTCGACACAGCCTACGCCATTGCTCTCTGCCGAGCCGACATAAATCTCGACATGTGTCGTGCTTGTGTCCGAAACGCTACCGTGAAGATCTTGGATTCGTGCCCGAACCTGAACAAGGCGATTCTTTGGGCGGAATTCTGCACGTTAAGGTACTCGGACGAACCCATATACCGGATCACCCCCACGGGTAGTTACTTCGTCAACAAGCAAAAGGGGACTGAAGTTTCGAACCCCGATCAGTTCAGGCAGGCACGCGGGCTGCTGATGGACGACCTCCGCGGGGAGGCGGCTTCCGGCGGCAATCTGATGAAGGTTGCCGCCGGGAACCGTACCGTGTCGGATTTCCAGACGATATTCGCGCTGCTGCAGTGTACGCCGGATATATCTTCCGAGGAATGCGATGCTTGCTTGGTCGCGGCCGATCGACAGATCTCGGAATGTTGTGATAGTGGTGGGTCGGTGAAGATTCTTACCATCAGCTGTAATCTTCGGTACGAGATTGGACCGTTTTACAATATAAGTAGGATTCAGGAAGCACGAGCGATTATATCGCCACCGCCACCACCTCCTCCAGTACCGACAGTACCTGCATCTCCACCTGCACATGCATCTTATCCACCTATGCCACTATTGTCTTCTCCTCCACCTATGCCACTATTGTCTCCTCCTCTCCCAGGTAATTAATTTCATGTTGGAGATATAACTATTAAATGATTAAAGTAATTATACTGTCAATGACAGTTAATTAACGTAATTGTATTGCCGTTGACAATACATTTATGTAATTGTTCTGCCGTTGACAGTAAATTAACGTAATATTATTATTTTTTATTTTTTGTTATTCATTTTTATTTTGTTTGATTTGTTGACAAGTCAACGTAATTATATTACTGTCGTTGACAGTAAAATAACTAACTGTAAACACAATAATATTATTGTCAACAACATCAATATTATTATTTTTTGGGTTTTCTGTTTTGTTTGAGTTATTCACGGAGTAACGTAATAATATTACTATCTATTATTGTAATATTACTGTAAACACAATAATATTACTGTTGTTGATGGTAATATTATTGTTGTTATAGTAATATTGCTGTCAACCACATCAATATTATTATTTTGTTTGGATTTTTTTGTTTGTTTGAGTTATTTACGGAGTAACGTAATAATATTACTGTCTATTATTGTAATCTTACTGTTGTTGACGGTAATATCACTGTCACTCACAGTAATATTAATTCTTTTGGCTTTTTATTATATTTACATTTGTTAAACGGTCAACATAGTAATATTACTCTATTACACAATAATAAAGAGTTTTGTTGTGTTAATATTATCGTGTTAGAGATTAATATAACAATATTACTGTGTTAAACTGTAGTATAGTTAATTTTATTGTATTTAACAGTAATATAGTTAATATTACTGTCAATCACAGCAATATTGTTGTTTAAAAAAAATGTCAACGCCGGAAACCGGCGAAAAAATCCGGAAGAAAAAAAAAATCAAAAAGTCAACGCCGGAATCCGGCAGCAAAAAAAGATTTGAAAAAAAAATGGGTCAAAATTGAATAATTCGTGAAATTTGGGGTCAAAATTGAATGGTTTGTAAAATTTGGGGTCAAATTGAGGTTAAATTAAATTAGTGATGAAATTGGAGCATATTAAAGTATGAGGGGCTATTTTAGTGTTTTACAAAAATCTGGACCATGTGTATGGACTTATTTGTAAAGGAGTTTTTTTTTGTCTAGATTTTTTTATGAATAAATACTCATTGATGGGCTTATTTGTATGACCCCTTTATTTAAAGGGTTAATTACAATCACCCCTGGTGTATGGTCAATTTATGAAAAAATCCCTCTTGTTAGGATAATTACATCTACCCCTCAACTATCATTTTTTCTTACACTTCCACCCTTATGGTGTCAAATTCAACATAATCATCTAGATTTCGTGGAATGTGCTCTAGTAATTTGTACTCGTTTTTTGTAAAAATACAGTTTCTGATGCACCTCAATCTGATATATACAAGCCAAAAAACACATTTTATGTTCATCTTATTTCAAAAAGTGGAGTTCGAATGGGCTAAATCGAGTACAAAAGTGATAATATTCCATATAATCTCGAAAATTCCACTAAATTTGAAACCGCAAGGGTGGACATGTAAGAAGATTTATAATTGAGGGGTGGTTATAATTACCTAAATAGGAGGGGGGTTTTCGTAATTTAACCATACATCAAGGGTAGTTGTAATTTACCCTTATTTAAAACACAATTTAAAAAATTATAAGACAAGCTAATATTATTTCTATGAAATTTGCAGGAAACGCTTCTGACGATAATACAAACGGGGCTGTCATTATCATCATTGTTGTTTCTGTAGTTGTGTGTTTGATAGTAGGTGCTTGCATCGGCGTCTGTCTGAGAAAGAAAATATTTACGAAGAAGCCAGGTGAAACAGTTGCCAGTAAATTCTTTGTCTATTTACGATATGTTTCAACTCGATTTCAAATAATTTAACTAATTAATGTCGTCTTTGCCCCATTTTTACTTGCTGAATTAGACGACGATGATAACAGCTCAGAATTCCAAAAATATGATTTTGGCACAATTCGTGCTGCAACTGATAATTTCTCTATTGCTAACAAATTGGGGCAAGGAGGATTTGGTGTTGTGTACAAGGTAGGAACATAAAGTATAACTAGATAAAAATAAAATAAAAATGTGATTTGTTAATTCAGGGATTTTTCTTTTTAATTTATCTTAGGGAAAACTTAAAAATGACGAAGAAATAGCGGTGAAAAGGTTGTCCGTGCGTTCACAACAAGGAGATTCGCAATTCAATAATGAAGTGTTGTTAGTTGCAAAACTTCAGCACAGGAATCTGGTTAGGCTCTTAGGATCTGCGCAGGAAGGGACTGAAAGACTTCTTGTATATGAATTCGTTGAGAACGGAAGCCTAGATCGTTATATTTTTGGTAATGTTTCTATTTCGATTTTCTTTTTTTTTTCTTTAATTAACAAACAACCTTTCTTCATTTTTTTTTCATATTTTATTAGTTGTGATTACCACTACTATGTTTTTTGGAAGATTATCAATAATAATAATTTGAAATTGTTGGGCATGTAGATCCGACGAGACATTGTGATATTGATTGGAAAATGCGTCATAAAATCATAGAGGGTATTGCGAAAGGACTTGTTTATCTGCACGAGGACTCTCGTTTACGTGTTATTCACCGTGATCTAAAAGCTGCTAACATCCTACTAGATGCTGAAATGAACCCTAAAATAGCTGATTTTGGGTTGGCAAGGTTGTTTCCACGAGACGAAACTCTATTAGGTAATACCGGTACAATTGTTGGAACCCGGTAAGTCCTTTACTTATATACGTATAGTTCAAAAAACATATCAAGTCTACAATACCTATGCCCTTCGAAAATGACGATTTCTCTGTTATATTGTCCAAATACGTATATAACGTATTTATCATATAATGCAGTGGATATATAGCGCCCGAGTATGCCAGGCGTGGTGAATTGTCTGTTAAATTGGATGTGTACAACTTTGGTGTGCTAGTCCTGGAGATTGTTAGGGGGCGGAATAATAACTCTTTCCCAAACGAAGAGAACTCGGAGACCATGCTAAGTTTTGTAAGTAAAAGTTATAGCAAATTTAAGATGTTATTTAATTTGAAGTCAACTTAGTGTTAAACATATAATTTCATATAAGCTAATTAAGGTGTAATTGGCTAAGAAGATATATATACTTGCAGGCATGGAGAAATTGGAGAGAGGGGACACCGGAAGCAATGATAGATCCGACATTAACTACGAATCGTTCGGGTTCTTATATGCGTGAAATATTTAGATGCATTCATATCGGTTTGTTGTGCGTACAAGAAAATGCAATTGAAAGACCAATAATGGCTTCGGTTGTTCAATTGCTCAACAACGTCTCTACAACTTTGTCAGAGCCATTACAACCTGCATTTTTCGTACCCAATTCAAGAGACATGGAGTTGAAAAAACGTAAAGATCAATCCATAAACGAAGCATCGATTACAGAGTTATATCCACGGTAGCTAAGACCGCTAGACATCTGATGATGCTAAAATATAGCTCACCGGAGTAGTATAGAAAACGGGCTGGGAGAGCAAAGCTGATCAGTAGCTAGTCAACTCGATGATCCTGAGGTCCCTACAAAATAAGCACACGTGAACTAAGCCGGGGGTTGATCCGGCGGAAACCCCTCCGACGCTCAAGTCAGATGTACGGATCGTAGAGATAGCAGAGAGAATAAAACTCGTGGTTGGTTGTCAATAATTAGAACGTACCTTTACAAATGAGTAAAATACCTATTTATATCTCGGTGATTGGATTGGGCTTACTTTGTTGGGCCCAGGCCTTACTTTGAAGGTATTTGGGCTTTCGTGTAATGAGCCTAATTAGCAGATATATTTGAGGGCCCATTGGGCCGGCCCATTTAGGTATATCATTAAGCCCCCCAACTCTCGATTCGAGACGGGGACTTGTGTAGAGGGGTCCGGGTCGTGTCGAGAGTTAATTGCGTCGTGGATTGAATAGTTTCCATTGGCGGTGAATTTATTTCTTGATTTAAATAAGGGATAATTGTGTTTATTTGGCAGCGAGGTATATATTTAAGGATTTTAAATATTATACCAGGGCCAGATAAATAGACTCCTTTTGCGGTGGAAAAATTTAAACTTCATCTCCTGCGTAATAAATATGGGTATGTACTTTTAACACTAGGTATTCTTCTGTGCTATTTTTCTCTTGAAAACTTTTTTGCTGTAGAGTAGAAATTTTTTGTTTCTTGATTTTTTCTTCGGGAAAATTATTACTCATGTCGAATCCGGGTAAGTCGAAATCCTTGCGAATTAAACTTCGAGATCCGGTAGAAGGGGGCGAGAAAACTTTTAGTTCCGTGGGCATGGAACGCGAGACGTTTGTAATACCGTGTGCAAAAATCGGATCTGCAGTAGTAGGTGCACGGACTATGGGGAAGGGGTGTAAAGTAGGTGGCTCGGAGACCGGAGTCGGCTCGAGCCGTGTAGCCGAGCAGCAAAATCAGTGTAGGAGCGCGCGCTTCAATTTACAGTCGGAGCCGAGTGAAGCCGCGGAGCCGACGGCTTGCACTCGGACCGAGGAGAGGAGGGAGAGAGAGAGCAGGCCACGTGGGCCTGCTGCTGTCCATGGCGCGTCGGGTTTGGGGGGACGCGCGCGGGAGTGGGCCGTGTCCCGACGCGCGCGTGCGGATTGGTGAAGGGGGCAGTGCTGACGCGCGCGCGCTGCCCAATGGAGGGGCGCGTGCGCGCGCGTCGGAGGAGAGTGGTGGTGTTGGTGACGCGCGCGGGCTGCCCTCTGAGGGCGCGCGTCCGCGCGCGTCGCTGGGAAGTGTTGTGGCGCGTGAGCGCGCGTCGGAAGGGGGGGTGAATGCGCGTGAGAGCGCGTCATCCGAGGGGACGCGCGCGCGTGAGGGCGCGTCCGGAGCTATTTTTCGGCGCGGTTTTTTCGATCAAGTCGAGCAACATGAGGAGCAAATTGATGTCGAAGATAGTGTGAATGTTCGGAGTGCCGAGAGGCGAGAAATCATTGAATCTTGGAGTGACGATGTAGAAGCGAGTATTCACGTTAGTGGGCAAGTGGATGGAGTTGTGGCTAGTAGGCGTTATTCTCGACGTCAAATTGTGGATTTTGGGAGCGATAGTGACGATTCTAACCACGCCCCTTTGGCGAGTGATCATGCTGTGTCAAGTAGTGGAATTGAGCCGACGGATGAGGAGGGGGAGGAAGATGATATTCCGTCTGGTGATGTTGAGGTTGATAAGAGGAGGCAAAAGAAAAAGAAGCCAATTAATTTGGACTTAGTTAATTTTGATAGTGTGTTGACGGAAGAGCATTTGCACTCTATTCGGCGTTTATCTGGAGCGCCAAGTAATGTCGAGTTGCTGTTGCCTCAGAAGGGCGACCGTTTGTACTTGCCACCCGATGGGTTTCATACGGTATTTTTGGGTTACTTGACGTGTACATCTCAGATTACTCCGCACCCAACCTTGTTGAAGGTTTGCGAAGAGTTCAAGATAGGGTATAGTCAGCTCACTCCCACTGCCGTTCTGACGTTCGAGGCGTTTCACCATAGGGTGTCTCTAGTGGGTTTGCCTATGACCGTGAGTTTGTTCAAGGCGTTATTTACGTTACATCGGCCCAACCAGACGCCTTTCTTTTGTTTTCATCCTCGCGTTCCTTACCAATTCGTGAAGAGTGTGAAGTTATCTTTGGGGAAATGGAAGACCCATTTTTTTTATGTGAGGGCTCCCACTTTTGTCGTTCCCGTAGTTTGGAATCCTACTTGCGAGAGTTTCACGATAACTGCGAATATGGCGAAAAGGATTGAAGAGTCGGGATTGTGTGATGTGGAATTTGACCCGAGGGTTTTGATACCAAAGGCGAAGGGTCAGCACCGTATTTCTTTTTGTTGCCTTGACTTGTGTGTGTGTGTGTGTTTTTTTTTTTTTTTTTTGTGTAGTTCGTTGGTAGTGTATACCTCATGTCTCTTATGTGTTTGTTATCTTTTGTAGATGGGGGTATCACCTTTGCAGCACTTCAAGCTAAGGCGAATGGGACGTCGAAGAAGGCATCGAAGAAGGTACCCTCTACATTGGGAGGTTCTTCAAGTGGTGTGCCTCGTGGGGAGGTCCATGTAGAAACTCCTCGAGTAGTCGCAGATGATCGTAGTAGTGCTGGTGAAGTTCCGCCGACGAGGGGTCGTGGCAAGGGAAAGAGGGTGGATACCGAGTATGTGGCTGTGCCTAAGCGTCCCCGGGTAGACCCAGAGGAGACTTATGCTTTCCATGGTGGGGGAAGGAAACAATTGTTTACCTATGGTGTGAATCGCGACGGTAAGGAGTCGTATTGGGATGTGTCGGACCGTGATCTGCCTATGTTGAGTACCGAGGGATTCGTTCGGGAGTATGATCGTGCTCGGATGTCTGGTAAGGGCCCTTCTCACATGTTAGAGTTAGCCGGTGGGGACATATGTCGGGTGAGTCCTTGTTTATTTAGAACAAGATTAGATGTTACTCCCTCTCTTCCTTGTGTAAATTTTTTTTTTTTTTTTTTGTAGTTGGTAGCGACTTGGAGATATCTCATGGAGCACGGTAGGAACGTGGAAGCTAGGAAGGAAGAGGAGCGGGCTCGAAGTCAGGCGCGTGAGGATAATCTTCTAAGCCAGTTGGAGGTAGCGCGAGCCGATCTTGTTGAACGCTCGGAGGACAGATGAGCTTGTTCAGAAGACAGATGAGCTCGAGGTTATCCGACGCTACGACCAGCTCAAAGAGAAGTATGAAGTTGAGAAGGCGACGGGGAAGAGGTTCCTCACGACATCTGGTGGTGCAGCTTATAGGGAGTCCATTGTGGAGGAGACCAAGGCTAGTTTCCGAGGTAGTGATGAGTGTGCTGCTATGATTGAGGAACATGCGTTGGTTGTGGTCTATAAGCCATTAGTGCGTGCTTGTCGCAAATATCTTCGCGATGCGGGTGGTATCAGTGAGAAAGTGATTCGAGGTATGGAGGCTGGTGTCTCGGATGGAGAGGATGATGAGGTAGATGTCGATGGGACAGGCACAGAGCTTGTGGCTGATATTGTTGCAGATGATCCCATTGTGGGGACGTCTTCCGCCCGCAGTAGGGGAGTTTAGATTTATTTGCTAGGATAGTTAAACTTATATATTTTTTTTTTTTGTTTGGAGTCTTAGTTTATTTTTCTCGCTAATGTAGATGGGTATGTCCTCTACTATTTCGTTTGAATTTTTTCCTTGTTTGACATTTGAAGTTTGATATCTTGAATTATTTGTTTTGACATTGTCAAGAGTTAATGCGCTGCTTATATGTATTTACACTTAGCATTGTACGCGATGTACTTGAGGAGGGGATCAGTCTCCCAAGGTTTTTGTTAAGGGTCGTGCCCTTTGTTCGGACCGCTTGGGTCTTAAATATATTTGTCCGTGGCCACGTTTTAAAATTAACACCTCGTGAAACAAATAAAAGGACTTAGCTAATCCAGCTGGCCAGGCTATACGGATTATCTAAATCTCTCTAAGTGTTTGTAGGGTGGTATTGACTTGAACTCATGGTAAGAGGTAATTTGTATAGACGTAAAGGCGTAGATAGTAAAGCGAAAAGTATTATTTATTCAACGATAGCAAAGGAGAGTTGTTACATGCCTATGTGAGGCGAATGTAAGTAAATGACTAATGCGATAGGCCTACGTGAGGCGAAGGTAAATAACTACTGGTGGAGCAAAAAAAAAAAATTTGACTTGATAAAAATTGTCCTAAGTGATTGTACTACACTTGTTCTTCTTCCCCGTCTTCCTTGTACTCGTTCGTTTTGCTGTGCTGATGGTAAAATGAATTCCTTTGGCGTCTCTATGCCTGTCAAATATAATTGAGAAAAAAGAATTTTTTCTAAGCATTTGTATTGAAGACTTAGTAATTGAAGCTGAGGGGATGTGCATTGCCGATCTACGTACCATACTACGGGGATGTTTTTTCTTCCTCGCACTTCGAGATATGAAATCAACTCGTGAGTTGCTGCGAGTTACTATGCGATCATGCCTGCTAGTGGAATTATTTTTTCACGTTAGTAGGAGTAAATAAGATCATCCGTGTGTTGAATGCTAGTGGAAGTATAGTTACCCTTGGCGATGTGGTATGGAGTGTTCTCGCTCTTTGGGCCGTTGATTGAGTAATATGCATCCCCTCGTAATTGGCTCTCAATCTTTAATAAGATGGTGGGATGTGATGATGAATTGCTGGTGAAAATAAATTCACTAGCCCCCCAGTTTAGGTAGGATGTTAACGCACCTAGTTATGTAGTAGAAAATTTCTAACCATGTAGAAACAACTTACAAGACGAGTTACGTGAAAGGTCGCGGAGCCTGCAGATGTGACAATTTGTAAGTATCTTTCATATAGAAGGGGTATGGATGGTGACCTCAACTGATCTGAAGTAAGGCAGATGTATACCTTAGGCGTAGAACCGTTTGAGGTTCCCTATATTCCATGTTCTGGGTATAGGGTGTCCATCAATGTTCTCGAGGCGATATGCTCCAGTGTTGACCACTTTTGTGATTTTATATGGTCCTTCCCACTTTGGGTCGAGCTTGCCAATGGGGTGAGAGGCTTCAGCTTTCCGGAGGACTAAATCCCCAACTTGAAAGGAGCGGGGACGGACCTTTGAGTTATATGCCTTGGCCATGCGTGATTTGTACATCTGTTGCCGGATGTATGCGATCTCTCGTAGCTCATCTACAAGGTCTAGGCTTCCTCGCATAGCTTCTTCATTAGCTGCTGGATCATAGTTGGTGATTCTCCAAGATGGTTCACCTATTTCAACGGGTGCTATAGCTTCTGTTCCGAAAGCTAGATTGAAAGGCGACTCTCCGGTTGCTGCTCGTGGGGTTGTGCGATAAGCCCATAGTGCGTTAGGCAATTCGTCCACCCACTTCCCTTTGGCACTTCCAAGCCTTGTCTTAAGGTGTTGGAGTATGGTGCGATTCGTGACCTCCGTCTGGCCGTTAGCCTGTGGATTGGCTACGGATGTGAAGAACTGTTTGATGTCTAAACCGAGGCACCAATTCTTCACTTTGTCACCGCAAAATTGTGTTCCATTATCTGAGATAATGGAACGTGGGATTCCAAAGCGACACACGATGTTTTTCCATAGGAATTGGATGACTTCTTTTTCTCGGATGCGTGCTAAGGGTTCAGCTTCCACCCATTTGGTGAAGTAGTCCACTGCTACAATGAGGTATTTGCGTCCTCCTGTAGCGGGCGGGAATGGTCCAACTAAATCCATCCCCCATTGGGCGAAAGGGATGGGGCTGTCAATTGGTTGCATTAATGCCGCTGGCAGGTGAGTGATATTTGCATGCTCTTGGCAGGGCTTACATTTCCGGACTAACTTCTTCGCGTCTTCATGCATCGTTGGCCAATAGTAGCCTTGTCTCAGTAGTTTGAGAGCTAAAGTTCTCCCGCTTAAGTGATTTCCGCAGATGCCTTCGTGTACTTCTCTAAGTACGTAATCCGCTGTGGTCGGGTCGAGGCACTTGAGGTAAGGGAATGAGAACCCTCGTTTGTATAACTCTTCTCCCACTATGATGAAGCGAGCGGCTCTCGTTTTTAACTTTCGTGCTTCGGTGGAATCCGCTGGAAGTTCTCCCTTCTTGAGATACTTCAGGATTGGAGTGAACCAGCATGGCTGATTCCTCCTCGGTGTACTGTACTTCAGTGGGTGAAGTTATCTCTGGCTGAGGTGAGGTGAGGAGCGTCACCTTCCGACTTCCGATGCTAGCCATGGAGCTTCCAAGCCTAGCTAATTTGTCAGCATGGACGTTATTGGAGCGAGGTACTTGTCTTATCTCGTAGCTCTCGAATTTAGATAAGAGAGTGTGCGCGAGAGCTAAGTATTTGGCCATGGTGTCTTCTTTAGCCTCGTAAGCTCCAAGTACTTGGTTGACGACGAGTTGAGAGTCGCTTTGGATTAGGAGCTTGCGCGCTCCGGCTGCTAGGGCGAGGCGGATTCCCGCTATCAGTGCTTCGTACTCAGCGACGTTGTTCGAGGCTGTGAATTCGAAGCGTTGAGCATACTCGAATTCGTCTCCGTCGGGGTTCGTTAGTACGATGCCCGCTCCACCTCCTGTGGCAGTGGAAGATCCATCGACGCTGACGGACCAAGTAGGTAGATAGGTGATTTCTTCTACTGAGGTCATTTCGACTAGAAAGTCAGCCAATATTTGCGCTTTGATAGCTGGGCGGGGTTTGAATTCCACCGTATTCACTTAGCTCTATTGCCCATTTTGCTAATCGTCCGGACGTTTCGGGACTCCTTAGTATTTGCTTCAGTGGATAATTGGTGAGAACCACCACTTGATGTGACTGGAAGTAAGGTCGAAGCTTCCGGGCTGCGTTGATGAGGGCGAGAGCGAGCTTCTCCATGTTGGTATAGCGTTGTTCGGCTCCTTGGAGAGCGCGACTTATGTAGTATATGGGTTGATGACCTTTTCCTCCATCTCGGATGAGGACTGCGCTGATGGCATCAGCCGAGGTAGACAAGTAAAGCATGAGGATGTCTCCCGGTTGAGGTTTTGTAAGCAGGGGTGGAGATGCGAGATATGACTTTAACTCCGTGAAGGCCTTTTGACATGCCTCATCCCACTCGAACTTTTTTCCTCCCCTTAAAATCTTGAAAAAGGGGAGAGCCTTGTCTGCTGATCTTGAAATGAATCTGTTCAGGGATGCCAAACAGCCGTTGAGCTGTTGAACTTTCTTGATCGATGTTGGCGGAGCCATGGAGGTGATTGCTTCGATTTTTGCGGGATTAGCTTCGATTCCCCGCTGTGAAATCATGTATCCTAAAAACTTGCCACCTCGAACTCCGAACGAGCATTTGAGGGGGTTGAGTTTCATTTTGTATTTTCGCAGGGTAGCGAAGCATTGATCCAGATCAGTTAGGTGGTCCGAGACCTTGATACTTTTGACGAGCATGTCGTCGATATACACCTCCATATTCTTACCGATCTGATCCGCGAACATGGCGTTCACTAGATGTTGGTAAGTGGCTCCCGCATTTTTCAACCCGAAGGGCATGACTTGATAGCAGTAGATACCTTGGTCAGTGATGAAACTAGCCCTTTCTTGATCTTCTGGCGCAAGTAAGATCTGGTTATACCCTTGGTATGCATCGAGGAAGCTGAGGAGCTCGCATCCTGAGGTCGAATCGATGAGTTGATCGATTATAGGTAGAGGAAAAGGGTCCTTAGGACAAGCTTTGTTGAGGTCGGTGAAGTCTACGCATAGTCTCCACTTGCCCCCGGGTTTGGGAACGAGTACGACGTTCGACAACCATTCAGGATACTGAACTGGTCGTATGTGGCCCGCTTCAAGGAGTTTTGCCACTTCCGCTTTGATATGCTTGTTGCGCTCGGGACCAAATGTCCGTTTCCTCTGTTTGACTGGCTTCAACCTCTTGTCGACGTTAAGCCGATGTAGGGCTACCTGAGGGGGAATGCCCGACAAATCTTGAGCTTTCCAAGCAAACACATCTCCATTGTGCCGCAAGAATTTGACTAATTGCGTCTCCATCTCAGGATCTAAATCGGATCCGATGCGTAGGAGTTTGGAGGTATCTCCGGGAGTGAGCTCTATGAGCTTAAGTTCTTCGACGGCCGCTAGCTTGATGTTGTCATCAGGTACGCTGATGAGGATTTCTTTATTATCCTCGATGATCGCATTGACCCACTTCCGTTTGTCGGATTTTTGGGTGTCGTCTCCCTTTCCGGGTGGTTTAGGCTTCTTGGAAGGTTCTCGTAGGGCCCTTGCATAGCACTCTCGAGCGAGACGCCTGTCTCCAAGTACTTCCCCCATTCCATAGGGAGTAGGGAACTTCCACTTCTGATGATAGGAGGAGGGCACTGACTTGAATGTGTGTATTGCTGGCCTCCCCAGAATGATGTTGTAGGGTGATGGCCTGTCGACGACGAGGAACTTAATTAATTTTGTGATTCGACAAGGGTCTTCCCCTAAGGAGACGGGCAGCTCTACTTCTCCCATGGATAAAATGCCTTCTCATGTGAATCCTTTCAGGGGTGTGGAGACGGGATTAAACCGGGCATTATCTATGCCTAGCTGCTTAAAAGCGTGGAGGTACATGATGTCAGCTGAGCTTCCACCGTCCACTAATATCTTCTTTACCAAGAAGTTGGCCACCGTTGTTGTTACTACCAGTGCATCGACATGGTCTTCATCTGGATCTTCGAGGTCGGAGGAGTTGAAGACTATGCTGTGATCGGATCTTCGTATTTGATATATGCGTGTGGATGGAGAAGCACGTTCTTGATTCATACGTGCTGATCGAGCGAGGGTGCGTCTTGCGTTTTGTGAATCGCCTCCCGCCGGTCCTCCGGAGATAAATGAGATGATTCCCCGGGTAGGCTGGTTATCATTGTTATCTAGGTCACGTCGATGACCCCCATCTTCTCGTCGTTGTTGTTGATCTCGATTGTTATCTCGGCGTGGGGGATCATCACGGCGTTTATTTCGCGGCTTATCGATGTATTCGCCTAAATGGCCCTGTTTGATCAGTCTCGCAATTGCCGCTTTGAGTTGTGCACATTCCTCTGTAGTATGCCCTTTGTCCTTATGGAATCGACAATAACGATCCGACTTTTCTCGCTTTGCATTCGGCTGCATAGGACGTGGAGGCTCCGCTAAACCTCTCTGTTCTATCACGTGAAGGATTTCAGTGAGGCGAGCGTTTAACGGAGTGAATCTATTGTAGGAGGAGGAGGGTTGGCTTTGAGGTGGAAGTGGTGGACGTTGGTCATCACGTCTCCTATTGTCCTGACGGTCATCTTCCCTTTTCCTTTTAGGAGGAGCATGGGTAGAGGCTTCCTCTATCCGGACGTACTTTTCGGCTCGATTTAACAATTCCTCTAGGTTGCCCGGGGGTCTTCCGACAATAGATTCCTTGAATCTACCCGGTTTCAAATTCTGCTGCATAATACCGGAGAGCATGTCTTGCCCCACACTGGGGACTTCATGGACGGCTTCTACGAAACGCTTAATGTAGTTGCGGAGCGTTTCGTTATCTCTCTGTACTACTGAGAAAAGATGAGCTGGGGTCTTGGCATATTGTTTGTTGATGGCGAATTGGTTGGTGAACCGGGTTGACAGCCGAGCAAAGGTGTCAATCGACCCTATGGGCAGGGAGTTGAACCAGTTCATTATTGCTCTCTTGGAGAGAGTGGTACGGAACATTTTGCACATAGCAGCATCCGTCGGGCCATATAAATCCGCCATGGCACTGAATTTCTCTATATGTTCTTGTGGGTCGGTGGTCCCTTCAAATTGAGGTAACCCCGAGATCTTCACTCCTTGAGGTAATACCTCGTTGAGAATGTCTATGGTGAAAGGACTGCGTCTTGTTGGGAGAGGCATTCTTTCACCCATTTGATTATTTGGTTGGGGGAAAAGATTTTGGCGAGACATTCTGCTGTTTACCTCGCCTTCTCCCTCATTAAAGAGAGGGACTCTCTGTGGTGACGCATTCCCCCTTGGGGGTGAGCGCTGACGCTGTTGTCTGGGCTGTGCCCCTCGGTGGTTGGTAGATAATTGCACTCGGGATCGTGGATCCGAGGTAGAGGAGGAAACACTTATTTGATTCGGTATTGGCTGTGGGGCCACGGGTGGCGCTACAGGTGGAGCTGGCGCTGGTATCGCATTGGGAGCGTTTGCTCCCATCGTGGCGATATATTGAGTTACGGCCTCCGTGGCGGCGCGAGTAGAAGCTTCCGCTATCATACGTTGGAGCGCGTCCTCGGTTATTTGAACCGTTCGAGGAGCAGGGAGTGGTGGATCGGCGAGTGGTGGGTCCCGATGGGGGATCACCTGAACCTCGCGAGGTGGATCTGCAGCACGTGGAGGAGCTGGCTCCGCGGCACGTGGAGGAAGCGGCTCCGCGGCGCGTGGAGGAGGTGGTATGCCAGATCCTCCACGGACGGGAAGGTTATTAGCCGTGTCATTTTCTCTCCGAGCTGACGCCTCAGGAGGATCTTGTTGGCTACGTGATCTGGTTTGCATCGTTCCCACAGACGGCGCCAAAATGATGATGCTAAAATATAGCTCACCGGAGTAGTATAGAAAACGGGCTGGGAGAGCAAAGCTGATCAGTAGCTAGTCAACTCGATGATCCTGAGGTCCCTACAAAATAAGCACACGTGAACTAAGCCGGGGGTTGATCCGGCGGAAACCCCTCCGACGCTCAAGTCAGATGTACGGATCGTAGAGATAGCAGAGAGAATAAAACTCGTGGTTGGTTGTCAATAATTAGAACGTACCTTTACAAATGAGTAAAATACCTATTTATATCTCGGTGATTGGATTGGGCTTACTTTGTTGGGCCCAGGCCTTACTTTGAAGGTATTTGGGCTTTCGTGTAATGAGCCTAATTAGTAGATATATTTGAGGGCCCATTGGGCCGGCCCATTTAGGTATATCAACATCCTTAACTGTTAGTGTGTATTTTCCCAATCATTTTGGAGCCCAAAAATTCATCGTTCGTCTTCAATGTTGTTGTTTTATTTGTAATATATTTTTTTTATATATTTAATGAGGTAATTATTCTCTTGAGTTAATTGCACAGATCCCTACCAGAAAAATCCCTATTTTAAAACAATTAGCATTGACCCTCTATGATGGGTTTTATTTAGCCCCACCGCTCCTTATTCAAAAGGGATAATTAGTGAAAACCCCCCACATCATTTACATATATTAGGGTGTATATAACCCTTTTTTTTATAATTAGTGAGAACCCCCCTTTTATTAAATTCAATTTTTAATAATTAATTAGATAATTGACATTTACATATTCACCCCTGTGTAATTAATTTATTTTAGACACGTGATTTAAAGAAAATCTCTGAGATCACGATATATCAGCATATTCCATAACCGTCTTATCTCTCTCAAACATCGTGTTAATTTTTGAACCGTCTCATCTCTCTCAAACATCGTGTTAATTTTGGAACCATTTCAAAGGCGCACGTTGAGATTCATATCTGATTCTGTTCAGAGAGTCGGCGACTGTAATTGAAGAAGGCGAGTTTTTTTTTTTTTTTTGTTTGCAACGCAGATGTTTTGAGCGCTGATTCGATGCATTTAATTTGGATTCATATCTATAGTGATTCCGATCTAATTGCAGAAAGTGGTTTGTAATTGATGTCATAAATGCAAACTGCTGTTTTGTTGTTTGTGCGAACGATAGCATATGGATCGTTTATGTTGTTATGTATGAACGCGGGATTTTTTTTTTGCTGATTATGTTGAGATTTTAAAGTCGTGTTATGCAGGTAACACGACTATTGTTTTTGCAGTAACATGTTCGTAATTTAAATATTATTATAGTTGATTTACTTATAATCGTTTTTACTTATAGTCGTTTATGCAGTAACTAATCATGGTTGTTTCATGTGTATTCTCTATTAACTGCATTTTCATTTAAATCTTATGTTTGTTGTAGATGGATAGCAGTGTTAATATTTTTGTGAAGTACGGGGGTTTGGTTGCTTTGAAGCGATCTTCTGTACATACTTTCCAAGCATTGGTTGATTTTGCGTGTTCGAAATGGTAATGTCTGAATGTATCTAATATAAGCATCACATATATGGTGGCAGATTGTGGAGAATGCATTATTACGGATGATCAAGACTTGATATCCATGTTTGCATTGATGCGCAAATTATCTTTAGTGCGTATCAATGCCGTGGTGAATGGTGCAACTGGCATTGTGATTCGACCAATTCAACATGTGGTTTCACCAATTCGGCATGTCCACGCGCAAATGGTGCTGCCAATGATCGGCTATGACAAAGATGTTGAGGATACGGAAGATCGTGATTTGGAAATCATAATAAGAAAACATGCCGCATGCGGGTGGAATTTTTATAATTTATCCGTTTTTTTAATTGTAGTTGGTTTTGTTTACAATCTTATTCGTACATTGATGAAACAATTCGAATATATGCCTTTCAAGTTTTTCAAGTTTGTGGTTGTTGTTGACTGGTTTACTATTGTTAGTATAGTTCAGTTTAGTTCGATTAAATAGATCGAATATACCTTATATTCAAGTATAGTTCAGTTCACTGATATGCTTTTGTTTGTGTGATGTTTTCAACATATGGTGTTCAGTGTACAAATTTATCAACTATTTTTTTTTTTATAAATAATAGTTGTATCCAAAGTAATTATTCTCATAAAGTGTATAGATGAAAACTAGGTATAAAATACGTACATATATAACTAACATTACACTTTGTCATGACATGAGAACTATGAAATAGTTGGTTACATAACCTATAGTTGTTTTTCAACATCCTTATGCTTATTCCTTTCCACTACAACACACGGTTGTGCTTTCAGCAACAAAAAAAACATACAACTATTAATGAACATCTATTATAAACCAATACCAGCCACTACAGAAATTAAACACCGTCAACATAAAATACCAAATAAAACATTCTACGCAAGTTTACAACTACATTAAACTAAAAGTTTGCTAAAAAAACAACTTTACCCAAAAGTAATAATATGTCAACATATAATACCAAAAAAGAGATTATACGCAAGTTTACAACTACATTGAACTAAAATAATCAAGCGATGTTTTTACTCAAATTCATCTTTTTGCTTCCCCAATCTAGAAAAGTTTGCACAATTCTAGTTCGCATTGTTGGGTATTCTGATTCAGCTTTGTCCTTTATGATTGGTTGTTGCTCGAAAAGTTTTTTAATCACATACAAAACCACCACACCGCAGTCAACACTATCATCCTTTTGTTGTGGCGCTTCAGCGAGTGAAACGATTTGCTCTTCTGGACATACGAGTATTAGGTTGTGATGTTCTGCTGTTTTTGCCAGGGCCTTTCTCTGAAATTGTACATTATGTAAGTTAAAGGTGTATTTTCTTGTAATTTAAAAACAATGTCTAATGGAAAAATTCAATTAAGTTACAATATTGACAAAGAAACAATTTAAGTTATCAACCTTTCTAATTAACATGCTTCATTTGAAATCCAATTATTTACAGAATAGTCAATTTACAGAATAGTCTGTTTACAGAATAGTCTATTTACATCCTAATGAACTATTTACATAGTAGTCTATTAATATTCAACACAAATAGTCCATTTAATACTCCAAGAACAGTCAAGGCAAACAGCCAAATAGACTATTTTGATTCACAGTGTGTCATGCGATTTTTTGACTGAACAAGTTCTACATGCAAATGCCCACTAATTCCAGCAAGAATAACAGATTAATAACAATTCTTAATGAACTATTTAAACAAACATCTACGATACAGTCATATATTCTACAATTACATAATTTACAAGCAATTGTTTACAAAATAGTCTGTTTGCAGTATACTCAAACATGATTACACTGTTTTTTTCAAAGTCATCTATTTTAACTATATACCAACAAAACCATATATGTAAGATTCAACTATTTCTATTTTAGCTAATTACAAAACAACTATTTAACAAATTCATCTATTTCAAATTATATTAATTGCCCCATAAATAAACTTCAAGCCCACGATTTTCACAGTCAACAATTCGCAATGAACTATTTACAGAATAGTCTATTTACATTCAAAACAAATAGTCGAATTAATGCTCCAGGAACATTCAAGACAAACAGCCAAATAGTCTATTGTGTTTCACAGCGTGTTATGTGTTTTTTTGACTGAACAAGTTCTACATACAAAACCCACTAATTCCAGCAAGAATAACAGATTAATTACCTGCGTCGGTTTGCCAAATGTCGTTCAATGCTTTTGTCTTGCGTTCTCCTGTTCACAAAAACAAAATGTTAAACAAACACATCTGTAGATGGTGTTTCTTGGTAGAATCGAAGATAGAATATTAATGAACATGACTATTTCATTCGGATACTTACTGCTCGCAGACGTCGCTTTATTTTTCGATTGCGATGCGTTGGTGTCCATTGCTTCAAGAATTTCACTTATTTTGTAGCTTCGTCGCCTATTTTTTTTACCCAGGGAACGATACAATATAGTCGTTTCGCAGATTTTGGTGGGTGAGTTTAGGAATTTTTCAGGAATTCAAATTTTTGAGCCATAGGTTATGTCACCGGCGTAGTCGTTTAGCAGATTTAGGTTTTCCAGTGGGAGTTATGGAAAGATTTGGAAGAGCGAGATTTTGGGGATAAAATCTCACACGATTTCAGCTGTTTATTTTCCTGATTTCGTGTGACTTTTTTGTTTAGAAATAACGTGGCTCCAAAAAGGCTATTTTCGGGATTAATTAAAATAGTGGGTTTCCCACCAATATTGAAAATATGGCTAGATCCCTCATTATTAAAAAAACACTAGAGGGGTTATGACTAATAGTCCCTATTCAAAATAATCCCGTTGACTTAGATCAAATGACTAAATTACCCATCATTAGAAATACAGAAAATACTTAAAAAACACGTCATCATCTTCTTCATCTCTCACCACAACCTCCGCCATTGCCGCTGCAAATCGGAGACGCCCACCAGCTCATTTCACTTCAAGAGCATAGTCCTCAGCCCCGATGAAATCCCCAAGTTGCAAACCACAACACCAACCTGCAACTTACACGGTGTTTCTTGAAAAAACAAGTCTCTCCGCCATTGATTTGATCTCTTCAATCACGACCGATATATATACTGCCAATCTCCACCATTGCCCCATGCCAACCATTAATCTTAAAAAAATTCAATTATTTACCCTCTATTTTCATTTCATCAATTCTAAGAGGAAAATGAAAAAAGAGGAACGGCAGTTGAAGAAACATGTACTCTTGAATCTCTAGATTCATACCGGTTTGAATATGGAGTTTTGACAGCAAAAAAAACCCTTTGGAAATCCCTGACAAAGGCAGATCCGAAGTTTCTATTGGCATAATGTAATTAGAGAAAAAAATGATTGGTGCACCATGCTTTGTGCTTGGTGCCGACACTGTATCTGCCGCCTGGGGAGATGGAGACGGTGACGGAAGAAAGGGGGCGGCATCACTGTTGCACTTGGTCAGGCTTTGAGAAGAAGTAGAATAGGATTTTGAAGACTTTTTTAAAATTTGCAATTGGATCCAATAATTTGGATCATTTATATTTAAGTTCAATTGGATTTTTATTTATTAAAAAAAAGTATTTCAAGGGGCATTTAAGACTTTTCACATCATAAAAACAAACACATACCGCACAAACTGCGCGTGCAATACACGATTTGCTGATAATGGGGCATGTGCCTTTTGACTTGTTAACATAGGAGGGCAAATGCTAATTGTTTTTACATAGGGGCTTTTCCGGCAATTAGACTTATCACAGAGGTAACGCTTGCTAAAAACTCTTATTCTCTTGTTTGTAGTCTCGTCATAACAAAATGAGGATTTTGTGTTGAAACACTAGCCTAGAACCGTTGTTAATGAATAGTCTTTTTCATTATCAACTATTACTCCATCTGTTCCTAATTAACTGTCGTTTTTTGTCGTTTTTAGCATTACAGAAGAATGTCAATAAACGTGTCTTAATTTTAGGCAAAATACATTAGAAAGACTAAAATAACTAAATGATATGATAAGAGAGTTAATACTTATAGTTGAATTAACAAGGTTAAAACATGAAAAAATGCATTTAATGGAATATTGAAAGTCTAAAGTGACATATAATATAGAACAACATATTTTTAAAATGAGACCGTTGTTATGAAAAGAGGGGAGTATATGGTGTTTATTTTTAAAATTGAGGATGAGTATGTACATTTGTGATGATGTTGTTTCCCAATGTGTGTTCTGTTTGCGTGTGGATTCTCGTTGCGAAACTCTGCTGCATACATCAGATTCTACATTTTCGTCTCTCTTCGACGCGCACTGTTAATGGGCTGCAGATCTTGATGAGGGCTCATTGTTAATGAATGAATTGAGTATTAAAAACTAAAAAAACCAAGGCACTGACCGTTGGTTACCAACATACTATCTACTATAGAGAAATACAAATACGGCATTCTAAAAGGGGGGCAGCTATTCGAAATACCAGTTTTGCTTAGTGTGAGACCATCCAAAAGAAACTACACTCCTATCATTAACGAACACAAGACCACAAACACAAATGCCAGTGACGAAAGAAAAAATGGTATTGCCAATAGCCGCCCCCTTCTAAAACACTTCTGTTCTTTATGCAACACAATATAAAACAAACATACCCACATTAGTCTACACATTGTACCAATTGCACGATGAGCAGTTCTACGACTATGCTCCCACAACTCATTTCAAAAATCCAAAACTTCACCGGGATTCCAATTCTTGCATATCCGCATATTCATAAAGCCTCTCGTTAAACACAACTTGCGGATCCTTATCCACAAGCTCTCCGTCTCCACCGTAACCATCCTTTAAAAACACGCACCAATTCATCTCCGTACCGGCCAGATAAAAAGTCCGCGCTTGCTTCAAAAGCATCTGATAAGTATGCTTCGTCAGACTAAACTCCTCCTTGAACTCCACAATGTTATGTATGTACGCCCTCTTCTCCAACGTCAAGCTCAAAAACTCGTGCACGACGCCCAACCTATACTTCTCCGCCTCCAAAGTCCACAAATCCAACTTACTCCCGTCCGAATACGGCGAAACCAAAGGCAACGTGTTCAACAAATTCAACTTCCGTTCGTCCTCGAAATCCAACTCCAATAACTTGCCGTGTTTTACCGGGAATTTGAAAGCCCTTTTAACTTTGTCCTCGTCCACTAAAAACTCCCTCTCCAAAACACTCACCGCCAACGAACTATCCCAATCAACTAATTCAAGAATTCGTTTTCCGTCTTCTTCGACCACTACTCTAAAATAATCGGGATATTTCACGACTCTATCCCTAAAATCTTCCGGTATGCCGAACAAGAGCCTGTTGTGGTAAATCTTGCTTAATGGTATTCTCTTATTCGCCGACATCATCAATAGTTTTCGGACCACGTCCACCCTCTGCCGCTCCAAGTGGTTAGCGATCTCCCATTCGGTGAGCAACAAACGGTCCATGAAGTCGGTGAAACCGACCCATATTTTGTTGTCGGAGTGGCGGTAGGTCTGGAGAATGAGAGGGTGGCGGAGGATGGATTTGAGGACTTTGCGGCCGCGGGGGAAGCCGAGCGGCTGGTGGAGCTTGCCGGCGTCGTCGAGGCGGAGGATTTGTTGGGGCTGTTTGGAGAGGTATTCTTTGGTTTTGGTTAGGAATCTGAAATGGGCATCTCTGGTTAGGATCGATTCGAAGTGGGAGATTAGGTTTGGTTCGGTTTGAACCAATTTGGTTCGTGGGCTTTCCTTTTTCTTGCGTTTTTTCTTGAATTTTTTGGGGGTTTTTGTGATGAGGAAGGAGGTGGAGAATTGGTGGGAGAATTGGGTGAATAGATGGTGGGATTTTGACGGGGTTGAGATGGTTCGGGAGAGGAGGTGGTGGAGAAGGCCCATGACGGTGGTAGTGGAAGAAAGGTGGCGCCGCCGTTGATTCGGCGGCAATCCATTAATATCGATTACAGACTAAAATTTTCATTTCTTCCATACCAAATCAATAGCAAAAAGATGAATAACAAACCTTACTTTGAGGATTGACTGATTGTTCAAGAATCTGTGTAGGAGTTGCTGGTGGGCGGTTGGTAGTGGTGATTGTGGTTAGAGACTGAGAATTAGGGTATCAGATTCAGCCCATTTGTCAATTATTATTATTTGATTTTCCGTAAAATTAATTTTTAGTGTTACATTCTATCACTTGAAACTTTAACAAAAGTTTATCACAAAATTTCAGTCAATATTGTTAAAAATGTAAGGGCAAATTGCACTTCACCCCCTTAAAAAATGACTATTTTGTACCTTCCCCCCTCAAAATATATATTTCAAAGACAGTATCATTTTTGTATTTTGAGGGGGAAAGTGCAAAAAATGCATTTTTTGAGCGGGTGAAGTGCAATTTGTCCAAAATGTAATTTATTTGATAGAAGTTTGTTTACATTTTTATCTTTAATGGTTGTTTGAAATAGGGGTGAGTTTGCAACGGGATTTCGGGTGTTCGTGATATTCGGATCGGGATTTCGAAATTTGGGGTAGAATATTTTGTTCCAAACTTGAGTTAATTGCACATAACCCCTGTGTAATCTCAAAAAGCCCCCGTGTTTAAAAAATTAGCACATACCCTCCTATGTTATCTATTATAGCGTACCGCCCCTTTCTTCAAAATTGGTTGTTGACTTACATGCAATGACTAATTTACCCTTACAAAAGAAAAAATGAAAAATGAAAAGAAAAAATGAAAAAGGGAAAAAACACGAAAAGGGACTGCAAAAGAATGAAAAAGAAGATGATAGTTCTTCATTTAAATCATCAAGAACTCATTTATCATTCATGGGTTTTTTTGGCTTTGACTAATTTTTATAGGGGGTTTAATGCTAATTGTTTTAAAACATGGTCTTTTTTAACCATTCAAGATTACACATGGGTGATTTTTGAAAAAAGAAAACCCAAACTTTTAGATTCTCTGGTACATCAGGAATTTGGGACACGTATTGAAAAATCCCAAATTTTGCCTAAAAATGGAGAAATTTTTTTTTTCATTCCCTAGAAATAGGAAATATTATTCCACAAAAAGAAAGTAATTACCAAGAAAATTAAAAATAACTCCGAAAAGTCACAACATTCATAAAAAAAAAAAATAAAGAAGTGTCGAACTAACAAACTCCACAAGTCATAACATTCATCGTAAAATATTTTATTCTTTTGTACTATTTCGAAAAGTCCGAACTAAATTATCACGATCAGGAGTTGTATGTTTGGGTAATTGTTTTGCTAGACCAAGTTTTGATTTATTTCAAAGTACGCCCAAGATCAGCAGGTGAACCTCGCTTCATTTCGTTTCGAAGGACTCACTTTGGAACGGAATCGCTGGTTAATTGAGTTCAAGGGCTCGTCGGCAGGGGAAGATTTTACTAAGGCGTTGTTCTACCGTTTTAGCCTTACCGAATTTGACGATCCTTCCGAAGCCCTCACTCGTTTCATGAAACAAGCACTCATTGATGCCATTTATCGTGAGGAGTTCGAGCAACTCTCTCAAATAATTGATGGATCACCCGACCAACAGAATTCGCAAAATGATCCCATACACGTATCAAGACTATATCCTTGAGGACAAGGAAGGATATTTCGAGCGGGCGGGAAATATATGTTTTATTATTTAATTTAGTTAGAATTAGTCAAATTATATGTTAGTAGGTAGTTTTTAATTAGTTTGCATGAATTAAATTAGTAGGATAGTGTGGTTAAGGCGTTAGTGGGGTGGTAGTTTAATTATTATTTATGAATATTATAAATAGAGTAATTGGAAAGTTACGTATTATGAAGTTTATGAACCAATTATCTTCCTTTTGTCTTCTCTAATTATTCTCCTAATTCTAATTCTCCTAATTCATATCTCTCGATTTCTTCTTAATTCCCGAACTATGTTTCTTTGCTCAAATTACCACGTAACAATGGTATCAGAGCCGTTACGTTCCATGGAGGCACGTAACCAATCAGATGTTGAGTTTCGTGCTGAGGTTATTGAAACCCTAGCTCGACACAGATCAAATTTCGACAAAATACACAACACCCTCCAGTTCTCACCGATCTTCGAGCTCTAAGAGCCTCTTCCAAACCCGAAAATGATGTCAACCTCTTTGTTGTGGGAGAAACATCATTACCGGTCAAGCAAAAAATAATAATATACCTACAACACACTCAACTCCAAACCTTGTCCCAAATACAAACCTCAAACAACAAATTCCAAAAGTTGCCGCGGAAAACGCAACGGAATGGATTTTCCAAGCCAAGCAATATTTTGAATTTCAAAGTATTGCCCAAGATCAGCAGGTGAATCTCGATTCATTTCGTTTGGAAGGACTCATTTTGGAACGGAGGAGATAGTCATGAGGCGAAGAGGGAATAACCTCTGCTAAGGATGGTGTCACCGGCGACAAGAGTGGAGGAGGCGGTTGCCGGAAGGAAAGGGGCAGAGGTGGAAGAAGAAATTTGGGGAAGAAGACTGAAGACGTATGGGGGCAACTAAAAATAATACCAATTTTTTCTCACTTCAATAGCACCAAAATAAAAATTAGATAATAAATAGATAATGACATAAATACCCTTAATGAAAATTAATACCACAAAAACATTAAACATCTCATTTTTCTTTCTTCAATACCAAACACACAAAACCCCTCAACCTCCTCCTTTTTCCTCACAACAAACAATTCTAAATAATCTCAGAACTAAAGAAATCAAAACCTCACACAACTTACAAAATGGAGTCAAATGACAACAAAATGATAGTTTACGACCAAGGAGAACCCATTAAGGTATGTATCCATGTCTTTGTTGAGCTTCGAAGTCAATTTTGAAGTTTTTTTTTTAAACCCGCCTACAATTTTCGACACATACAAGTCGAATTTTTTGTCAATTTTCGACAACAACTTATCCAAAAGTATATATTAAAAAAAATACCGAATTTTGACACATACATGTCGAAATTTTGAGAATTTTCGACATGTTGGTGTCGAAAATTGACAAAAAAATGATTTGTATGTGTCGAAAACTGTCGACGGGGTTAAAAAAATAAAAACTTCAAAATCGACTTCAAGCTCAAAAAAGAAATGCATACATACTTTAATGGGTTCTCCTACCATGCAAACTACAATTTTGTTGTCTTGTGACTCCATTTTATAAGTTTTGTGAGTTTTGATTTTTTTGAATTTTGAGACTTTTTTGGAGGGTTTGTAAGAAGATGAAGAAGAAGAGTGGGTTTAATGAGTTTGGGTTTGGGGGAGAAGAAGAGAGTTTGTTTGTTTGTTTTTTTATTATTTGGTATTGAAATAAGAAAAAACAAAATTTGTTTGTATAAATTGCATTTTGTTTGATGAGGGTATTTTAGTACTTTGCTAATAAAAAAAATATTTGTGGTATTAATCTTAGAAAAAAAAATGGAAAAATTTCTATAAAATATGGTATTAAACTTAGTGGTATTGAATTGAGAAAAAAATGGTATTAGTTTTAGCCGTCCCCAAGACGTATATTCCTTCAGATTTTTTTTATTTTTTTTATTTTTTTCTGTATTCTTTTATTTATTTTAAGAAATTTTGAAAATCGCAATTTGATCAAAAAATTTGAATTATTTATATTGAGACTCAATTAGATTTGTCTTTATTATAGGGGTAAATTACCCCCACACCCCTGAGGTATGCTTAAATAATTTTAAGGTCCCTGTGGTATCGATAATTACACTCACCCCCTGAAACGTAGTTAGAAACTCTAACGGGATATATAATGCATTGGATACATTATTCCGATAGGGTTCTAATGGACTATTACTTTTAGCTTGTGGTGAAGATAACATAGAGTTATGGGGAATTATGAGGTGACATGGCTCCCCCAATATTTCTTAAATCACCCATAACTCTTTGTTGTCTCCACCACTTCCTGTAACTAATAGTCCATTAGAACTCTATCGTAATAACTTATCCAATGCATTATCCCATTAGAGTTTATAACTACGTTTCAAGAGGGTGAGTGTAATTATCGATACCACAGGGACCTTAAAGTTATTTAAGTATACCTCAGGGGTGTGGGTGTAATTTACCCTTATTATAGAGGAAATTCATAGGGTATTTTTGACTTTTCATGTCAGAAAATACACTCTCAGTCGCACAATCCGTGTGTGGGTCACACAACATGCTTTCAGGGCTTTTTTGGCTTTGACTAATTTTTATAGGAGTTTTCGTGCTAATTGTTTTAACACGAGCTTTTTTAGCTATTCGAGATTAAACAGGGATGATTTTTGCCCCCCCCCCCCCCCCCCCCCCCCCCCCCCCCCAAACTTTTAGATTCTAGTATGTCGAGAATTTGGGATAAGGATTGAAAAATTCCAAATTTTGCCTAAAAAATGGAAAACGAAAATTTCATTCCCTAGAGGAAATATTATTTCTCAAAAAGAAAGTAATTACCAAGGAAATAAAAAAGAATTCCGAAAAGTCATAACATTCATAAAAAAATAAATAGGGATTTTTATGCAAAAGTCCCCAACCAAGCATGTTTATTATTCTAGGTTTAGGGGACATATCTCTTTCACCAATAAGCCCATCCCTTTAATATTTATTATAACTAAAGGAAACATTCATGTATATCCCAATATTACCCTCAACCATTTATACCCAATTCTTAATTGTAACCCCAATTAATCAATTTTGTCCATAAAAGTTCAATTTTGACCACAAAAATTCAATTTTGACTTTTTTTTGGAGTATAATTTAATATGCTCCAATTTCATCCTTAACTT
The DNA here is from genome assembly GCF_056151865.1 of Erythranthe guttata. Taxonomy (NCBI): domain Eukaryota; kingdom Viridiplantae; phylum Streptophyta; class Magnoliopsida; order Lamiales; family Phrymaceae; genus Erythranthe; species Erythranthe guttata. The sequence continues at coordinate 5,584,079 of NC_142537.1, read as the reverse complement.
AATTTAATCTCAATTTGACCCCAAATTTCACAAATTATTAAATTTTGACCCAAAATTTTTTTTTTTTTCAAAAAAATTTTTTTTTCAAAAACTTTTTTTTTGCCGCCGGATTCCGGCGTTGACCGGCGGTCAACGCCGGTCTCCGGCGTTGACTTTTTAAATTTTTTTTTTTTTTTTTCCTTCCGGATTTTTTTTCCGGATTCCGGCGTTGACTTTTTTTTTTTTTTTTTCTTTTCTTTTCTTCCGGATTTTTTCGCCGGTTTCCGGCGGTCTCTTTCTTTAGTGTTTTTTAAAGTTTTTTTTTTTTGTTTGGTTTGTTTTGTTTTTCCACGTCCGCCGCTAAACGTTGACCGTAATTGTGCTGTCACTGACAGTAAATTAACGTAATTATACTGTCAATGATAGTTAATTAACGTAATTGTACTGCCGTTGACATTACATTTATGTAATTGTGCTGCCGTTGACAGTAAATTAATGCAATATTATATTTTTTTTATTTATTATTATTTTATTTTTATTTTTTTGATTTGTTGACAAGTCAACGTAATTATATTACTGTCGTTGACAGTAAAATAACTGTAAACACAATAATATTACTGTCAACAACATCAATATTATTATTTTTTTGGGGTGTTTGTTTTGTTTGAGTTATTCACGGAGTAACGTATTAATATTACTGTCTATTATTGTAATATTACTGTAAACACAATAATATTACTGTGGTTGACGGTAATATTACTGTTGTTATAGTAATATTCCTGTCAACCACATCAATATTATTATTTTGTTTGGATTTTTTGTTTGTTTGAGTTATTCACGGAGTAACGTAATAATATTACTGTCTACTATTGTAATATTACTGTTGCTATAGTAATATTACTGTCACTCACAGTAATAGTAATTCTTTTGGTTTTTTTTATTTTGTTTACATTTGTTGAACGGACAACATAGTAATATTACTTTATTATACAATGATAATGAATTTTGTTGTGTTAATATTAATGTGCTAGAGATTAATATAGCAATATCACTGTGTTAAACTATAGTTTAGTTAATTTTACTGTGTTTAACAGTAATATAGTTAATATTATTGTCATTCACAGCAATATTGCTGTTTAAACGGAAAAAAAAGTTACAGGAAAAAAAAAAAAAAAAAAAAAAAAAATTAAAATTAAAAAGTCAACGCCGGAGACCGGCGTTGACTGCCGGTCAACGCCGGAATCCGGAAAAAAAATCCGGAAGGAAAAAAAAAAAAAAAAAAAAAAAAAAAATTAAAAAGTCAACGCCGGAGACCGGCGTTGACCGCCGGTCAACGCCGGAATCCGGAAAAAAAATCCGGAAGAAAAAAAAAATAAAAAAAAAAAAATTAAAAAAAAAATAAAAAGTCAACGCCGGAGACCGGCGTTGACCGCCGGTCAACGCCGGAATCCGGCGGAAAAAAAAGTTTTTGAAAAAAAAAATTTTTGTGAAAAAAAAAAAGTTTTGGGTCAAAATTGAATAATTTGTGAAAGTTGGGGTCAAATTGAAGTTAAAGTAAGTTAAGGATGAAATTGGAGCATATTAAAGTAAGAGGGGTTATTTTAGTCCTTTACATAAATCTGGACCATGTGTGGACTTATTGGTAAAGGAGAATATTGTCTGGATCTCTTTATGAATAAGTTCCCACTGATGGGCTTATTTGTAATATGCCCAAATAAATAAGTGCCGAACTAACAAACTCCCACAAGTCATAACATTCATCGTAAAATATTTAATTCTTTTGAACTACTTTCAAAAGTTAGAACTAAATTATCACAATCAGGAGTTGTATGTTTGAGTAATTGTTTTGCTAGACCAAGTTTTGATTTTTTTTTTTTTTTTTTTTTTTTTATTGATTTTAACCAAAAGTCCAAACCCCTCGCTCGGCCCTAATCCCCTGGTCCGACTTCTTTGATGAAGGATATAAATTATAGTAACTCAAGGGTCCGTTAGGGTAGCGGACTTGAGCATGGTGCCCACAAAGAACCAACCATATTAGAGTTACAATTCTCACGCTGCGGTTGTCAGTCAATCCTAGGATCTTGTACCTATTTACCAACCCAAAACCAAAATATGGTAGTTGGACAAGTTATTTCATAGGGATAATTTGACAAAACCCCTCATTACACAAGTGTCATTACAATGAGCCCAATTTTATTTTAAATTTTTAAGATAAATCCAAAACAGTTTTTATTAATTAAAAAAAACAATTATCACCATTATACCTCTAATTAAGAAATAACGTATATTTAATTTTCATATTAAAAGATTTACAAAGTGGATTTATCTCGGACGTGGCCCAAAGCAACTTTGTCTCGGACAAAGTGGATATCGATCTCCACTTGTTTCGTACGAGAGTGTTGAATGGGATTGCTGGATAAGTAGACGGCACTGACGTTGTCATAGTAGACAATGGTGGCTTTCGTAAGTGAGCAGAGCAACTCGGAAAGTAGGTTGCGTAACCAAGTCGTTTCAGCGACGGCGTTTGCGACAGCTCGATATTCAGCCTCCGCACTTGATCGAGAAGTAGTGACCTGTCGTTTGGAGGACCAAGAGATGAGGTTGTTGCCGAGGAAAACGCAATAGCCCGATGTCGAACGACGAGTGTCAGGACACCCACCCCAATCGGCGTCGGAGTAAGCGATAAGAGAGAGGTCCGGATTGGGGGAGAGGTGAAGACCGTGGTCGAGAGTGTCACGAATGTAGCGAAGGATATGCTTGAGAGCAGCCATATGAGGTTCCCTCGGATCATGCATGAATAGACATATTTGTTGCACAACATAGCAAATGTCGGGACGAGTAAACGTGAGGTACTGCAGTGCACCGGCAAGGCTGCGATAAAGAGTAGGGTCAACAACGGGGGGTCCAGTGGTTGAAGACAACTTGCTCTTTGTGTCAGCCAGCGTAAGACAAGGGTTGCAGGAAGCCATGTGTGCACGCTCTAGTATCTTGTCGGCGTACTTGCGTTGAGAGAGAAATAGCCCATTCGACGAGCGAGTAACTGAGATGCCGAGAAAGTAGTTAAGATCGCCAAGATCCTTCATTGCGAACTCCTGATTGAGTGCAGCGATGATGGAGCGGAGCAATTCAGGTGTGGAGGCCGTAAGTACAATGTCATCGACATACAGTAGAAGGTAGGCGCATGAACTGTTGCGACAGTCGCGTGAACTGTTGCGACAGTACACAAAGAGTGAAGTGTCTGACTTGCATTCTCTGAACCCCATGGTAGTAATGTGAGAGGCAAAACGCTTATACCAAGCACGGGGTGCCTGCTTGAGACCGTAGAGTGCTTTGTTGAGACGACACACGTGAGTGGAGCGAGATGGATCGACGAATCCGGGAGGTTGCTTGCAGCAGACAGTTTCGGAGAGATTGCCGTGTAAGAAGGCATTTTTCACATCAAGTTGGTGGATTGGCCATGATCGTGAGAGAGCAATACTGAGAACTGTTCGAACGATGGCTGTTTTGACTACTGGGCTAAAAGTCTCGTCAAAATCGATGCCAGCCTGCTGGTGAAAACCGCGAACAACCCACCGTGCTTTGTATCGCTCAAGGGAGCCATCAGACTTGAGTTTATGTTTGTATATCCACTAACCAGAAATAAAATTAGTGAACGGGGGCGGGGCACAACATTCCAAGTATTATTTTTAATTAAAGCAGTATATTCCTCAATCATGGTGTTGCGCCAATTTTGGTCAAGAAGAGCTTGGCGATAGTTGGTGGGAATGGAAGAGGTAGATGACGCAACTAGAGAGAAAGGGACTTTGGGTTTGTGGATGTCCGCCTTACTGCGAGTCACCATTGGGTGAGCAGGGGGAGGTAGGGAAGGTGTGGGAGTATGGGAAGGAGATGTGGGACTAGGAGAAAGAGATGTGGGAGTAGGAGAAGGGGTTGTGAGCGGGTTGTGGTCGAGAGGTGGTGCTGCAGGTGAAACAGGAGTTGGCTGTGTTAAAGGATTGTTGGACGAACTGTTGGAACAGGGTGGATCACTGTTGGAACAGTTGGAGGAACTGTTGCAACAGTTAGACGAATTCTGAGGGAGGAAGAACATGGAGGGTCTGTTTTCGTCCAAGGCAGAGGTAGGAAGTGTGTTTGTGGGTGGAGTTGACTTAGCAAAAGGAAAGTGAGTTTCGTCGAAGGTAACATGACGAGAAATTATGATTTTTCCAGTGGATCTATCAAGGCAACGATAGCCTTTGTGAGAGGAAGGGTGACCGAGATAGACACAAAGAGTAGAGCGGGGGGCGAGTTTATGTGGTGTGGTGGTGGTGAGGTTGGGATAACAAAGACAGCTGAATACTCGAATATGAGAGTATGTAGGTTTGGTGAGGTAAAGAGCTTCGTGAGGGGTCTGATTTTGTGTGGTTTTGGTAGGTAAGATATTGAGTAGGTGGGTGGCCATATGAAGGGCTTCAACCCAATAAGTAGGAGGGAGATGAGCTTGAAAGATGAGAGATCGAATCATGTTGGTTATAGTGCGGATCATTCGTTCTGCATGTCCGTTTTGAGGGGAGGTGTGGGGACACGAAAAACGATTTAGGATGCCTTGTTTAGTGAAGTAGTTTTGAAAATCCGCATTTTTTAATTCACTTCCATTATCACTTTGTAAGGCTTTTAGGGGATGTTGGAATTGAGTTTTTAGAAGTGTATGAAAATTGACAAAGGTTGTAAAAACATCAGATTTATTGCAAAGAGGAAAAGTCCATAAATAATGGGTAAAATCATTAACTAAGACAAGATAGTATTTGAAACCCGTAAGACTAGAGACATGAGAAGTCCATAAATCAGCATGAATAATTTGAAATGGAGCAACAGTATAGATTTTTTAGAATAAAATGGTAGACGAAAATATTTGCCTAATTGACAGGCATTACAAAGAGACTCCCTAGGGTCTTTATTATGAGAAAGAAAAGTGCTAGAAAATAAACGGGACATGACGTATTTGTCGGGATGGCCTAGACGCCGATGCCAAAGAATTTGAGACGAAGGTGTGGAGACAGTGAGGAAAGCAGCGGGAGATGAGGTGGGATGAGGGATGCCAAATGGATATAGGTCACCGGGGCTATTGCACCTGAAAATCTCGACTCGACTCCGAAGATCCTTCACAGAAAAACCAAAAGGGTCAAATTCAACCGAACATGAGTTATCGCGGGTGAACTTTCGAACAGAGATTAGGTGTTTGATGATATTGGGTGTGACATAGACATTTGTGAGGCGGAAATGAGTGGTGGGAAGAATTGTGTGGCCTATGTGGGTGATGGGGAGGGTGGAACCATTACCGACGACGACATGTTTGGGGAAATTACTGCTAGGATTAAAAACAAAGTTGAAATTACCTGAGTGTGGTGTCATATGAGAGGTCGCCCCGCTGTCCATGAACCATTGTGACTCGGTAGGCTGCTGAAGTGTCACCGTTTTCAAACGATTTGCGAGATCTACCACGTTGGCACTGTTGCATGAACTGTTGCAACAGTTGATGAAACTGTTGGAGCTGTGGCATGGCTGCTGGGGCGGATGAACCTGAGTAGGGACCAAGTGGCCGGTGTAGGGTTCGGGTGGTCCAGTAAAGTAGGCTTGAGCCGCTTGAGTGGCCCGATGTATTTGGAGCGGGTCCTAGAATTGACGGGAACGACTGTTGTCGGTAAGGTGCGTGCCGGAGTTGAGAAGCGCTATGAGCACTATTGTAGTCGTAGTGCTGCATGGGGTGACGGTTAGTATCGCGACCTCCGCGACGGTTGGATCGGCCACCCACGCGCTGATAGCGCGAAGAACCACCTCCGCGGGAACTGTTGCAGGAACTGTTGCAACTGTTGGATGGACAGTTCGCGTTAGAGGCGTAGAAAACAGCAGCGGTCTGCTCAGGTTCAGCAAGTATTGTTTCTTCCATCTGAAGAAGCGATCGAGTATGTAGAAAAGTGGAAAGGGGATTCTGAAAGGAGATGAGATTGGCGACGGTCCCGTAATTTTTCGGGTGGCCGTGTAGGGTTTGTAGGACGAGTTGTTTGTCGGAGATTGGATTTCCGACATCGGCCAAGCTGTCCGCCGTGGTTTTGATTATTTGGCAATAATCGTGAATGGAGAGAGTGCCTTTCTTGAGGGACTTGAATTTTTCTTCACGTTGAATGGCCCGATAATCTTTATTATCGGTGAAGAGAGAAGAGATGGCGATCCATAGATCACTGGCGGTGGAGGTTTTGGAGAGAACCATCCTGGACAAATCATCGGAGATGGTGCCGTAGATCCAAGATTGGAGGAGATAGTCGGCGCGTTGCCATTCATCGGCGGAAATTGAATCCGGTCAGGTTTTTCCATGGAGAAGATCGGAGAGGCAGAAACGACCGACGGTAATTGTGGAAAAATGGCTCCACTTTTGATAGTTGGGATTTTTCAGATCTAGAATAACTAGGATAAGAGATTTGATATTGGAGATGGCATGAGTAAGGTGGAAAGGATTGAGAGGGGTGGTGGAGGGAGAAGGAGCGTCGCCGGCCATGGAGAAGGAGATGGGCGACGGCTGAAAAGGGAAGGATGGTGGTGACGGCTAGGTTAACCTAGTGTCTGATACCATATAGGAGAAATAGAGTTGAAGAAAGAGAGAATTATGTCTCTCACGTATATTAATCATATATATATAGTTACATGTAGGAAACCCTAACCTATTACACAAGGTAACTAGAATAAATAATAATAATAATATATACGTAATATGTAATATATATACGCTAATACTATCTTTGATCAAAGACATTTTCTAAATAGCATATTGCCTAACCTATTGTGCCAAATAATAGTAGAAACTTTATTCCAAAAAGCAGCATTGGAAAAATCTTTTTCTTCATTGTCCAGCAAATATAGTCCTTAAAATTTATTACCCTTGTCAATCAGCTGGCTCATCATATCCTGTATAAGAAACTCATAATAGAAAAAACTGATTATAACCCTTTGAGTGGCCACGAGAGCACTAACTGAAATAAGATTGAATTTAAAACTATGAATGTAAAATACATATTTCATAAGTAAATATGAAGTAACCTCAATACCCCCAATGAGTCCAACAGAAAGAACTGGACTATCAGGCAAAATAACCTGTGATGTGGCAGTGTACCTTATGTTGGAAAAGAGTGCTAAATCATGACAACTGTGTTTTGTAGCACATGAATCTATGATCCAGTGTTTAGCCATAAAATCAGTAACATAAGAAATGTTAGCAGTAGAAAGATCACAAAGATCAAGATTAGAAGGAGACTGTTGTAAAGTGGATTGCATTTGACTAGAGAAGAGAGTAACCAGCTGCTGCTGACATTGAGAAGGAGTGAGTCCCGAAAAGCAAATTGCCAAAGGAGTCAGGAGCTAGGTGATCTGAACCAGAGACTTGGTGAACAACAACAACTTGATGCTGGAACCTAGGCCTAGGTTTGTAACTTGGTGGAAAACCATGAAGCCGATAACATTTGTCCACGGTGGGACCATTAAAGCATGTCTTTCTTCTTAAGTGTGGTATTGTAGTACTGGTTAACAGGCTTGCGATGGTCCATGCAACAATCATTTCTTTCAGCTAAAGCCATGATATTAGATTGGTCGAGCATGGAAATGTGTTGTCTCGTTCTTCTTGAAAAAAGAGGGAAAAAACCTTGTTGATATATGGAATATGATCCATTAACAATATCTGACCACAAGTGTGTTGAAAGGAATCTTGTAAAGCCATTAAACAAAAGTCCTAATGTACTCAACATTATAGTACTAATCCAATTTTGAGAACTTCTCCACAAGAACAACCTCTACATGAACACTTAGGCCTAAAATTGGAAAGCTCATCCCACGGACTTAAGCTTGGTGAAATAAATGTTGACATACTGAGAATCTCTCACAAGATTGGCCATAATTTTCCTCAATTGAATCACCCGAGGGCCAGAAGGTTGAAACCGTGCCTTGAGATCTTCCCAAATTTTATGAGCTGAAACTTAGTAGATAATACTCCCTTGAATTTCCTTAGACACATAATTCAAAAGCCATGAAATAACAACATTGTTATTGCGCAACCACGCCTACAAAAAAATCGGTTCTTCAACATCAGTCTTAGAAAGGGAACCATCCACAAAACCGAATTTGTTCTTGACTTGCAAAGACAAAGACAAAAGCTCCACACAACGAGTCATAATTGACTTCTTGAAACAGCATGGAGACCAGAATAAGGCATGGGCCATCAGAAGGATGAAGAAAATGTGGACCATGGGGTTCATCAACCATGGTACGAATACAATTATCCGCCATTAAACCAGTCATATCGAGAAAGCGAGGAATCAACAGAAAAAAAAACTGGATCACAAAATGAAGAAACGAAACGAAGAAACACATCGCAAATCAAACAAAATCAAATTGTGAAACAAATTGGAAACGATCAAAATTGAGATCGGACGCAGCGGAAGTAAAACAAATAATCAACTACAACATGTATTTCCGTTATTTGTTACATACATTTCTTTTAATTCACAAAACCACCGACGAAGATTAACTGAGGAGTAGATCAACACAATGACGGATGTGCACACAATTCTAGTTGAAGTGGTAGAAAACTTGATTTGTATGGGAGAGGTAGTGGGTTTGATTAACTTTTTTTAACAAATTCCAAAAATAATATTCAAATTTGCAACAACCATTGAAATATACATATAGGTGTTCTTTTATATTTTGAAAAACACGAGAGTTATATTTAAAAGTGAAAGTTAAATTCATTTAAATGCGTGAACAGTTCTTCTCGGTCTATGAGGTGCGACACCCGGTGAGAAGAATGGATTGAATTATATCGGAGGATTTTGTACCATTGATTTACACATAATAACACACAATCATGTATTTTTCAAAATATAACACACAATCATGTATTTGAACATTAATTTAGTCATTGGACATAAAAAAAATTAAGAAATCTATCAATATTACAATGTACATAATATATGTTCCTTTGTTGGCCCAAGATCACCTAGCTAGTAAAATATCAACGAGATATCATACAAGAGAAGAATCTCCTCAAAATAGAAAAAGGAAAAGGAAAAAAAAAAAAAAAACACACATACACATAAATATTGGAAAAAATGAAAAGACATAAAACAAATATTATTTAGTTCGAATACAAAACTATGTGAAAGTTCAAAAAAATAATAATTAGCGTGGGTATAAATCCGACTCACTCGAATATTTACCAAACTTAGCCTCTAAAGACCTAGTCAACTCCGACTCACTCGAATCGACCTTGTGGTGAAGCAAGTGGAGTTTCTTGTCCAGACCTACTAGACATGAAAAATCCAGGCTCCGACGGCATTTGCAATGTTATGGATAAGCTATGCAGCATCAAAACAATCGAAGCCATTGTAGGTCTGTCGACTGCATTTTCTTGAACGCACAACAAGCCAATATGAATGCATCTCAACATGTCCCTCACTGAACCCGAACCCGACCTCAAAACCGGATCTACCACGTTTATCGATCTTCCCTCGCGCCAATTTCTCCATGCCTGATTTAGATATGAAGTAATTATTATTTTTTTTAACTTACACCATTGAAATATGTTTTTTAATTGGTACCTGCATCTACTACTATTACAGTAGAGGTTTAGGGTTTGAATCCCGCCCCATCCCAACTTCTCCAATTTGCAACAAAATTTTGAGTCAAAAAATAAATAAATTTTACTTACACAACTTAGCATATCCTCTACATTATTGTCCTCGTTCCGAAAAGCAGTATTTTTCTGCCCAGTAATAATCTCCAAGACTAGCACACCGAAGCTAAACACATCAGATTTCACCGAGAACTGACCATGCATTGCATACTCTGGCGCCATGTATCCACTGCAATAGATAAGTTATATATTTAGATGTATATATATACAATTAAGTAGAATTAAGGGTAAATGTTGTTTCGTTATGTAGTTACTAGGTTCCGGCGATTCTGCTGGTATTGCCTTCACTTTCTTCTTGCCGAAACAATCTCGCCATACCAAAATCTGCTATTTTCGGATTCATATCTCCATCTAGTAAGATATTGCTAGCTTTGAGATCACGATGTATAATACGAAAACGGGAATCCTCATGGAGATAAAGAAGTCCCTTTGCGATGCCTCCTATGATCTTGTAACGTCTGTCCCAATCCATAGACGTACGTCTAGTCGGATCTACATGCCCGAAAGATTAATTTAAGTTATATAATCAGCAAATCGAAACTACAACAAGCAAGAGACAAAATAATAATAAATTACCAAATATGAAGAGGTCTAGGCTGGCATTCCGAACGAACTCATATACTAGAAGCCTTTCGGTTCCTTCGATAGAAAATCCCAATAGCCTAACCAAGTTTCTGTGCTGAAGTTTGGCAACTAACAACACTTCATTCTTGAATTCAAGATCTCCTTGCCCTGAATTCCTCGACAACCTTTTCACTGCTATTTCTTGACCATTTTGAAGTTTTCCCTAATATATATAAATTAACTAAACTTGATTTAATTCATAATATATGAAAGTTGTTTGTTATATAGTGTACGATATAATGACCATATATATGTCCAATTATATATATATATTTATGTATGTATATACCTTGTAAACAATACCAAATCCTCCTTCTCCCAACTTGTTAGCATCAGAGAAATCATCAGTGGCAACTCTAATTCTGCCCAAATCATATTGCAGAGATTCGGCGGTGCTCATGTCATCGTTTTCCGCATCATCTAGTCGGGCAACTAACATAGCATTAACAAAAAAATTAACACTATAGTCAAATTCCTGGTCGTATAAATACATGAGATTTTTTATATACCGTAGGGGATAGAAGTTTTACCGGCAATTGTTTCCTCGGCTTGCTTCTTTATTCTCTTTCTTAGACAGATGCAAACAAGAGCAGCAACTATTATTAAAGACACAACAACTGAAACCACAACGATGATGACAGTTCGAGTTTTATTCCCACCATTTTTTCCTGCATAAACCAACATATAAATATATAATACATATATATATACACGTACGCTTTATTTGATTTTAAACATGACGTGTAAGTACTTCAAAGCAGTCTCGTTCCTGAGATTTTCGGGGCCAGCTGTAAATTATAGTGCAACCAAGGTTTTCGGAAAATGTTATTCAGACAATATATAATATAACTATTCTTATTAATCTTTATTAACTTCTACTTGATAGTTAGTATTAATAGGGCTCGTTTGTTACCTATATTGAATTAGTTTAGATTAGACGAGATTGGATTAATTTCCTTGTGACTAATTAAATTATTTAGTTAGTACTTAACATGTTCGGTTCTTTAGATTAGTTCTTGTAGCCCAAACATTCAGAAATCTATCATCCATCACATTTCTTCAAGGCAAAATTTTTCTAACTACTCATATTTCATAAAAAAGTTATTATGGTGTCATCAGAGATCTAAATGATTTATTGGAATTTATGATTTTGAATTCGAACAAACAATAAAGCAAAGAGGAAGTGAGAATAACTATGTTTGGTAAGTTTTTGGGCTTGCGTTTTCATTTTTTTTTGACAATGATATTTTGGGGGATAATTACACTTTTGGTCCCTGATGTTGGGACCAATTCTATTTTCGTCCTCATTGTTCCGAAGTGAACAAAATACGCATTAAAAGATCAATTTTTAACAAATTTGGTCCACTCCCTCCCGTCCTTCAGCAACTAATGGAAAATGTCACATGCAACGAGTGTGACCCCCCAATATGTCTGAATAAGGGCAAAATGAGGGAAAATTACACTATTGGTACCTAATGTTTGCCCCATTTTCACTTTTAGTCCCTATTGTTCAAAGGTGTACAAAATACACAGGTGTTTTGCACTTAATATCCCTATGTAATGTCTAATTGCCAAAAAATCCTCGTTTTATAAAAATTAGCAAAAGTTAGCCAAGACCTCATTCAAACATCGGCGCCGCGCTCGACCTCCACACAAACATTTGAAGCCCTTGCACATCCGTATTTTCTCCCAGCTGGATGATGGGTTTTCACCATTTTGGAGTAGCTGTAGTAAAAGGTTGACGCATTCTAGAGAATGGCGTCGGTGCACCTACTATCGACGGCGTACAACGAATCATGACTTGCTTTCAAATGGATTTTCTTAGCCCTTTTTTTGTGTGGGAATGACCCGGTTCGGGACGAGTATACAAATGAGGTGGTTTTTTTGGAAGAGATTTACGGAAAAAATCTCGAAGTTTGATTACTCTAGTTTTCAGGCTATAATGATAGATCCATGGGTAATTTGGCAAGAATTAGGTGTGGCAGAGAAGTTAGAAGAAATTTATTGTTGGGGTGACGGATTTTGGTTGATTTAGATGATTGGAAAGGTAGGGATTTTTTGAATAATGTACTATAGGGTCTCAATTGAAAATTTTAAGAACTTCATTTTGGGTCGTACATATTTTTAGCGTGAACCTATAATATTCGAATTGCTAATTTGAACTTTGAAGTGTATTTGATTTCTTTTGGGTTTTAAAACATAAAATGAGTCACACGATACGTGAGTGCATCACATGCCATGTGATAGGGGCTTCGTGGCTCTAACTAAAATTTACAGGTGGGTCTTCGCTAATTTTTGTAGCACGACGAAGATTTTTTTCGGCAATTAGACATTAATTACACAAGGGTGGTGAGTGCAAAAAATCTTTTTATTTTGTTTAACCTTGGAACAACATATTGGAACAACGGATTGGAACAACATAGACTAAAAGTGAAATCATACCAAATGTATAATTTTCCCTCGTTTTGTCCCAATTCAGACATACTGGAGGTCACGAGCGATGCACATGATATTTTCCGGTTAGTTGTTGATAGGTGTGGGACATAGTTGACTAAATGTGTTAAAAATGACCTTTTAATGTGTATTTTGTCTACTTTGGAACGACGGGACAAAAAGTGAAATCATACCAAACACTAAGGACCAAAAATGTAGTTCTTCCTATTTTGGGAGAAGAATTTGAAAATAATGTAATATTTGTTGGTATTTTAAAAGAGACAATTTACGGGTAGCAATTAAATAATGTTTGAAGATGTTGGAAAAAAATATATTTTAGAATAATGATTTGAAAAACAAGGTGATTTTTGTTTGGTTTTATTTGTGAAAATATTTTTTTATTGTAGAAGTTTGTAGGAGACATAAAAATTTGTTTTTTTTCTTTGGAAAAACGTTTTAAAAAAAATAATTTCATTTCGCGGAAAGAGTGAAAAAGATTTGAAATTCGGAGACAAATATAGCCAACAGTCTAGAGCCCGTTTGGCTAAGCTTATTTAAAACATCTTATAAGCTACTACATCTGATAAGATGTTTTAGGAGCTGATAAGCTGTTAGATCTTATTTTAAAAATTATTTTTTAAGGTGTTTGGATATGTAACTTATAAGTTATTTTAGTTTTTATAAGTTGTTCAGGCGTTTGGAAATGAAAGGTCTGTTTATCGCTTTTTAATGACAAAAAAATACATGACGCCATTATAACTGTCAAACTAATTCGAGTCGAATACTTTGTTCCTAAAATATTATTATAGTATTTACAAATTAATTTTTCAAATAAAAATAATAATATAAAATTATATATTAAATAAACTAAATAATTTTTTTTATGTATGTTGATATGACATTTGACAATTTTTTAAAATAAAATGAAGTGTAATAAAATATTTTAATGAAACAGATTTGTGAAAGTTTTAATTTTTTGTCCCATTAATATATTAATATAAAATAAAGGTTGTAAAAGAAATATAATTTTTTATAGATAAAAGAAATATAATTTATTATTGAGATAATAAGAATATTCGGGTATTCATAAATAGAGAACATATTTTTTTTTTATTTTTTTTACAATTATTATGATAATTATGATAATTATATTTTAACTAATTATTAATCTTGATTACAAGAATAAGTTGTTTTGATAAAATATAAATGTTATTAGTATTCATGTAATATAATAAAAAGTATTTGAGGTAATTTTTTATTTTGGGTGTTCTAGTAAAGAAGCAAATAAGATCTTAAAGAAAAAAGGTGTGGTGGATGTATTTTTTTAAAAACATCTTATAAGCTCCCTAACAGCTTATTTTTGGAAAAAAAAAGATATTTTCTAATTTTTTTATCACACTTTTTAACAGCTTATAAGCTCTTAAACATCTTATAAGATATTTTTAGGAGTTTATAAGCTTAACCAAACAGGCTCCTAATACTCAATAGATTTTGAAAGTTTATTTTATAATCTTTTTATTGGTATTTTTGAAAATATGTGCCAAAAAATAATTTACAAAAAATATTAATTTAATTAAATATATATAATATATAAAAAGAAAAATGAAAATTGGGCGCTAAAATTTATAAAATGGGCCTCAAACCGTCCTGTCTGACGTGTGCCCCGTTTGGTTGGCAAGATAAGCCATGATTAAGTAAATAATTGACTTAATTTAGTGTTTGGTACCCTCAATAAATTGCCGGGTCGACCCGCCAAAATTATATAATCATGACTTATCTTGCCTTATCTTGGCTTATCTTGCCTTCTAATAAGTTTTTTTTTATTGGACGTTTCTAGCTCCAATAAAATAATTGAGTCTCATTAGATTATTTAATCTTATATTGGCTAATCTTATCTTGCCAACCAAACGAGACCTGAATATATCATAATATCAAGGGCAAATTACGACCACCTCTAAGGTAAGGACATATTATGAAAAAACCCCTTCATATTTGCATAATTACAAGTATCCCCTTAACTATGTATTATTTTACGAAAAAATTCCTCCTGATGATAAATTTATGGGCGTTTATTCGGTAAATTGTTCATAAATTGCGCGGCACGCCAAAATTTTATATCGTTTCGATAAATAACTGAATTACCAAATTTTATTGAAAATATTTAATGTTTTGAATTTTTTTAATTTTTATCATTAATTCTGGTTTAGATAATATATATATATATATATATATATATATATATATATATATATATATATATATATATATATATATATATATATATATATATATATATATATACCACACTGGAGTAACGATTCGATAATCGGCATATACGATTTTTTGTTCAGTTCGATTCGATTGGTTAACTGATCGAACGAACACCCCTAGGTATATTTGACATCGTAAAAATGGACATGTTAGACAATATATAATTGATGGGTGGTTGTAATTATGCAAACAATATTGATTTTTTTTCGTAATTACCATGGGTGACCGTAATTTAGCTAATATCAATCTTATCCTATCTTATCTACAAGATCGACGGTTAATTTACTTTACCAAACCAGTACAGATATCTGAATTAAAAATCAACGATTAGCTGAAATCAAATGAATTAGTTTACCTGCCGTCGGAGAAGCTGTTGATGGCGGCGGCGCAGGGGCGGCGACAGGAGGTGATACAATCTGCTGCACTTGTCGAATCCTAGTTATATTGTAATACGGCGAAATCTCGTAACGAAGATTACAGCTAGGAGCGAGAATTCTCACTCCTCTCGAACCATCACAGCACCCTGGAATATATTGCGCGGCGCTAATCAGACATCCGTCGCAATCGTCGGCGGAGAGATCCGGCGAGCACTGCAGCATCCCGAAAATCGTCTGAAAATCCGGGCCGGAGATATTCCCCGCCGCAACCTTCACCAGAGAGCCGCCGGACGCCGCCTGGCTACGGAGATCGTCGATCAGCGTTCTCAGATCCTCCTTAAACTGAGCGGCGCCCGACGCGTTCATAGAATTGTGAATCAACACGGCCGGGCTGTCGGCCCGGATACCGAAAACGGGCTCGTCCGAGTACCGTATGGTGCAGAACTCTCTCCATAGGATGGCCTGTTTTTGGTAGGGGCAGAGACCGAGGAGCTCGACGGTGCCGTTTTGGACGCACGTGCGGCACGGGTCGAGCTGGATGTCGGTTCTGCATACGGCCGTGGCGTAGGCCCGGTCCGGTTGACCACCCGACGACGAAGCGCTGTAGAAACCGGTGTCGTTTAGGTTTGGGGAGAGTGATGAGAGGAGGGTGTTGAGGTTGTTGCTGTATGTGGTGTTGCTTGTGTAGTTGCCGTTGTTGAAGCAGTAGTAGTTCTGCGCTGTGGCGAGTGCGCAAACGCGCGTGAGGATGAGAGTGAACCACACCCAATTTTGGGAATTCATGCCTTTTTTCCTGTTTTGCTAACTGTTTATTTATTTATTTTTTATTTAAAAAAAATAAAAATAAAATTGGAATGAAAATGTGGAAGAAGAAAATGTGTCATTTAACAAGGTTTTGTTGTCTGACTGGAATTATGTAGTGGTCCCTATTTCGCTACTACTTAATTCCCCATAGAAATGGGAAGGCAACTATATGCGGTTTGAATTTTTTACCGACGCACAAAGAAAATATTTGTTGCGAATGAACGAGTGGTTGAGGAATTACAACCAATAATATAGATGAAGTAAGTAAACATACACTCTCGTATAATAGATTATAAACTATATAAGAGACGTAAACTACACTAGGCTAATCATATGTGACAAACTCGATCTAGCGATCGTTGGCGAGGAGACTAAAATCTAGGTCAATTGACACGGGCTTACTTACTCCAACATCTAGATCATCCATTGCAGAACTGTATTAATCATGTTTGTGTGTATTCATGAGTGTGAGTAGTCTAAATTTTGTATATTAAATAAACTGTAATTTGTATGTGAAAACTTACGAGATACTTGATGTTGTATTTGCAAACATCCGATCGTGGAATGTGAACTTCACTTCGGTCTACCCTTAATCACTGATAATCTATATAGCACAGATACATAAACGGTGATACGGGGAAACATACACGAGGAAACGGTATGTCCAAAAAATGAGAATACGAAAACTTGTGGAAAACATATAAATATAAGGGTATATTAATAAATATTCTATATAAACATATATAAATTTTTATTTATTTCATACAAATATATTCAAATTAAATATTATTATCAACTATCAATTTGCAATTGATCATTAAATCATGTAATTAATTGGGAAAACAACAAAATAATTTGAAATTTTAATTTCTAACTTTTTAGAAATTATAAAATGGCCCATAAGGTGTCCGGAATGTGTCATCGAGACCTCAAGCGTCGGACACAGAACGTGTCCGAAACGCGAATATGTTAAGAAGTTGAAGTTTCTATATTACATAGTTGATAATTCTCTTTTGAGTGAAGTGTTGCTTATAACATTTTATGAATGAACTCGTTATTTCAAAAAACAAATAATAACCGTATAATAATAAATGTTGTATCATTGAATTTAAAAAAGTATGGTGTCAACAGTCGACTTCTTCGACCCTACACTCAGTGATAAATACTGGGTGGGTCTTCTGCCACTACGTGTCATTTTTTGTATTTTATAATATATTCCCCCACTAGGATTTACCTTTAAAAGTTTTAGAAAAATAAAAAGAAGACACGTGGCAGCAAAAGACCCACTCAGTGAATCGAGAGAGTGAGCTTGTATTTGAAAACTTTAGTGCGCTAAGAATTAAATAAATATATAAGCTTTTAGTGGATTTCATTTACTGGGAAAAAAAAGAAAACCAAAATCATATAAATTTACAATCTTTCAAAGAAGGCAATCGTTTTGTTTTCCTTGATTGACTTTCCACACAATTAACACGAATGTGACAGGACTCAATGGGACCAGACGCGTTTAACACCATTGACCATTTCAATCAGACTTTTCAAATTAATTTCCACATTCCATTTTTACACGTCAACAAATCAAATTTCCACATTCCACTTTTCAAATCAAATTAATTTGTAATTTCAGTGATCCATATATGGATTAAACCTATCATCCAATAGAGTAAAATATTTTGTTCGACGCAAAACTCAAGCAATTTAATTTAGTAATGAATTCGAAAGAGCCTTGAGTTTACAAGAAGATTAGTGGGAGTGCCATTACGTGTCTTAGTACTTTGTGTTGATACAATCCTACTCACTGGGAATGATATAGGGATGCTCCAGTCAACTAAAGCGTGGTTGTCCACAAATTTCTCAATAAATGAATTCGGGATAAGCTTCCTACATACTAGAGAATATGTATCTATAGAGATAAATAGAAGATGTCGTTTAATTATCCTAATCTATACTATAGACATGATATAACGTATGCAGTGAAGCGTCACTTACATATCAGTCTAATCCCAACAAAATTAGTTTGATAGCTATGAAAGAATTTCTTAAATACTTGCGAAGTACTAATGATGTGTTCATAGATAATCTATGGGGATTCCGAGTTGAAAATAAAGTCGTTCGTCGACTTTGGTGTTTCAATCGGAAGTGGACGAGTCAAAAGACGTCGGGATTTATGTTCATGCTTATTAACGAGGTGCCGTATGAGTTCCAAGTGAAACATGACGATGGATTCCACCTCCAGAACTTAATATACCGCGACATTAGATGACACAAACGTAATAGTTTGGATTCGAAATTACATTCAACTATTGAGTGTATGCTTTCAAAAGGTCTCATCAAAAAATCCAAACACATATTGAATCAAATTATCTCATCAGTAAGATAATTAATAGAGGAGAACTTTAGATCGAGAGACTTGCCCAGGTAGATGTTAAGTGTATATTTTTACACTTAATCATATTTTTTAATTGGAGCTTTTAGTATATTTTATTGATAATTGGTGCTTAAAGTTTTGATTTATTGTGTTCAGGCACAAATTGAAGAATTGAATAAGTTGAGGGCTAAAACTACAATTTAGAAGAAAATGTGGAAAAAATTGGAGAAGTCAAACATCCGAGAAGGAAAGACTGCGAAAGAAAAGAAACTTCCAAAAGTTACAAGGAAACTGTCTTTTCCTCAATTTTTCCCACCTTATAAAAAGCTATATCAAGCACACAATTATGAGTCCTATATTTTACGCAAATTCAAGAGCAAAGAAACAATAACGAAGACTTTGAAGATTCAAGCATAGTTTTTATCTTCCATGACTTATTTTTATTTAGCTTTCAATTTAATCATGAGTAGTTAAACTCTTTAATTTTAGGATTTTATTTTGAACCCTATGTGAGATTTATGAACTATTTTCCATGATTTTATGCAAGTTTTAATTCCGGATTATTTCTTCTACTTGTTTTATAAAGTGCATGAAGCTGGCCACTTTTTGTGTTTTTTTGTTATTGTTAATCGGATGAATCGGAAGATCGGGTTAATAATTAGAACTTGGGTAGAAGAGCATTTGTAGTATTAACATAGGAATATAGTTAATCTCTTAGGTAGCTATTATTGAGATTTGTGTTTCATGTTATTTTCTAGAATTAATTGCGTATGAATACATTAATTAAATCTAGAGTATTAGAATCGTAATACACGCGGAAGCGGTTTATGATTAATTTAGCATCTTAGATTAGTAATCCGCTTTAATAAATTGCATAATTGAAGGAATTGGGGAATTAATAATCACATAGGGGGAAGAATAAAATCCTAGGCTTGTTTACTCTGACAAATCTTCGTGTTTAGTCGCTTTCTTCCTCTTGCTTCTTTAATTTGATTTAATTTAATTTCGTTTAATTTAGAATTATTAATCAACTTTCGACTGTGTGGGGTGGGCTTGATAATAATTGGTAGAATTTATTGTCTAGGATTATGTAATTAAATATTCTCTGTGGGATCGGCATTCGAACTTAATTGTCCACTATATTACTTGTTCAATACGTGCACTTGCATGTAGGTATTACCATCAACAAGTTTTTGGCGTCGTTACCGAGGATTATTTTAATTATTTATTTTATTCTAGCTCTAGATTTGAACAGTTTTCACGATTCACCCAATTTTAATTTTAATTTTCTTTTTATTTTAATTTTAGGTACTGTTTTATGCGCAGGAGACTCAATCTCAACAGAGAACCGTTTGACCCATAAATCGAACGAACATTTCGAGCAACTAGAAGACTTCAACGCGAAAACAACATAATGGGAGATAATCAGCTACGAGATTAAGAATGGAATTTGCTCGATGCTACGGGAGGTCGAATCCATGATCAACCACCAATTCCACGACGTCCATTACTACCGCCAGAAGGCGATAATCGGGCTTTACAAGACTACATAGTCCCTACTCTTGATGAATTCAGCCCAAGCATCCAGTATCCACTCATCGAGGTGCATAATTTCGAGATCAAGCACGGCCTTCTGACGATGTGGGTTATTTAGTGGATTGGCAGGCAAGGATCCGCATCTTCACATTGTCAATTTTCTCGATACCTGTAACTCCCATTGTTAGAACGACGTTACCCAAGAGGCTTTTCAATTAATTATTTCCAAACATTCCCTGCAAAGAAGAGCTCGCCAGTGGTTGATGTCCCAAACCCCTCACTCCATCTCGTCATGGTCTCAACTCCTGAAACTTTTCATGAAAGTTTACAGCTCAACAGAGAAGGATGAACGAATACGACGAGAAATTCACAAATTCGTCCAAGATCAAGGGGAAACATTATTCGAGGCTTGGGAGAGATTCAAAACCCTTTTGAGGTGATGTCCAACTCAAGGAGAGGAGCAATGGCGGCGAATCCACATCTTCTACCAAGGAATTAACGAGAATGTAAGAACTGTATTAGATGCATCAACTGTAGGTAATTTTATGAGTCAATCTATACCTGATGCATTTATTATGTTGGATCAGATTGCGCAGAACATGTTTGCAAAATCAAGCGAAATGACGATTAGTGGAGCCAAGAAGGTTCCCAGAGTTTTGGAATAAGATGCAATTATGGGCCTTCAAGCTCAAGTGACCCAAATTGCTCAACAGAATCAACTCCTTTTACAACACATCAAAGCAAACCCACCACATGAAGTCCAAGCTGTGGATTCTCCATGCTGTGGAAATCACTACACGCTCCAATGCCACCAAGATGTGGAATAGCTCAATTACGTCAAGTGCCCCTCGCCAATTCCAAAATTAAGGGTGGAGATCACAAGGCCAATACGGAGGAAATTCACAAGGCCAAGGATTTCAAAGACCTCAAGGTCAATACCAACAACTAGCTCCACCACAACAAAGCTACAAAGGTAACAATCCGCCGGCCCCAAGTTCCAACTCAAACATTGATGAGGTCTTAGCTCAATTTATAACCGCTACTCAAGCCTCAATACGAAATTTAGAAACTCAAATGGCACTAGAAAGAGGAAATCGACCAGCAGAAGCTTTACCATCAAACACGAAGGACCAAAGAAAGAGGCAAAATGAGCAATTTCAAGTTGTGAGCCTACGAAACGGACGACAATTGGAGGAGGCCCCTAAGAAGAGGGAACGAACGATCGAGTCGGCGGAAGAGGGAACGAACGATCAAGGCGAGACTTCAAAGACCACGGTTACACCGGGTCCGCCTATTCCATACCCGCAAAGATTCCAAAAGATGAAGTTAGATGCCGAATACCAAAGCTTTGTTAACAAGATGAAGGAAATTCGTATAAATATTCCTCTCGTCGAGGCACTCCAACAAATGCCAAAGTGGGTGAAGTTTGTCAAGGACCTCGTGACCAAGGGAAAGAAATTGTAAGGAAACGATTCAACTTACCGAACAATGTAGTGCAACTCTTACGAGACCTCCCCTCAAAAACTCGGCGACCCAGCTAAGTTTACTATCCCTTGTAGATAATTGTTTTTAGATCGTTCATTGATTTGGGGGATAGCATCAACCTTATGCCTTTTTCTACGCATAAGAGTCTTGGGTTAGGTGAAATTGAACCAACGGCTATAACACTCTAATTAGCCGATAGGTCTTTAGTATACCCAAAGGGAGTTTTAGAAGATGTGCTAGTAAGGGGTCGACGAATTTATTCTTCCTGTCGATTTTGTAATTCTTGATATGGACGAGGATAGGAAAATCCCAATTATTTTGGGGAAACCGTTTTTAGTTACTTCGCGTACTGTTATTGATTGTGCTAGTGGGGGATCTCACCATGTGTAGCACCCCTTAATTTTTATTATGTGGTATAATAATAATTTATATATGTATATTATTGAAGTTTATTCATTAATGAGAGTAAAATAGTAGTATAGTGAGATTAATGTGGCTGAAGTGTTATTAATAGATATATTTGGGGTATAAATATAAATAATGATAATATTTAGGAAACTTAGCAATCAAGAAAATGACGTGGGTTCATTTATCAGATAATTGAGAAGGGAAATTTTATTTAGGGCTAATTACAGTTTACACCCCTGAAGTATGGTGGTGGTAAGACTTGCCCCCCTAATGTTACAAAAGTAACACTTACCCCCTTGATACTAATTTTGCTGATGTGGTATTGATTTTTTTATGCATTTATAGTTTTTGTGCTTTTCTTCCGATAATACCCTCAAGCTTCAACCATTATATAAGAGATGATATAAAATATATTTTCTTTACATAATTTTTTTAAATACAATTTCACTCACCGAAAAATTTCCTATTTTCTCGAAGAGGAAAAAGAAAAGGAGAATAATGGTTTCAATATTTTTCTCTTTATTATTAGTTAAAAATATATTTAATTGTTCTTCAAAATAATAAATAATTAAGTATACAAACTCATTAATGAAATGAATTATTGCCATCAAAATTCAACCAACTCGTGGAAAATATTAAAGCATAAAATATTCATATACTACTTTTATTAATGAATAGTTAAAATAAAAATTAATTAAGTAAGTAACAATTTTATTTGTAGTGAAAATTATCACGTGTCTACATTTGCACTAACTATTTTTAACTATTCTATAAGGCTACTTAACTTGAGTTTTTATCTCTTACCATTTCACGTATTATGGCACTCTCTTTCAGTTTATACTATTTAATAAATTAGCTGAATTTGCAATTCTTTTTCTTTTCAATTATTTCGTGAAATAATAAATAGAAACTTTTTAGGAACTCAACATATTGTGACATCGTTAAGGATTTTAGTGATAATTGTTTAAGAATTCTTTATTAATAACATTAATGTATTTTAAGATTTAGAGCCCGTTTGGCTAAGCTTATTTAAAACATCTTATAAGCTCCTACATCTGATAAGATGTTTTAGGAGCTGATAAGCTGTTAGATCTTATTTTAAAAATTATTTTTTAAGGTGTTTGGATATATAGCTTATAAGTTACTTTTTGTTTTTATAAGTTGTTCAGGTGTTTGGAAATAAAAGGTCTGTTTATTGCTATAATGACAAAAAAGTACATGACGCCATTATAATTGTTAAACTTATATGACTCAAATACTTGTGTTCCTAAAATATTATTATAATATTTACAAATTATTTTTTCAAATAATAATAATAATATAAAATAAAAGTTGTAAAAGAAATATAATTTTTTTATAGATGAAAGAAATATAATTTATTATGGAGATAATAAGAATATTCGTGTATTTTTATATACATATAAAATATAAATAGAGAATAATTTTTTTTTCAATTATTATGATAATTACGATAATTATATTTAACTAATTATTAATCTTGATTACAAGAATACGTTATTTTGATAAAATATAAATATTATTAGTATTCATGTAATATAATAAAGTATTTGAGGGTAATTTTGTATTTTAAGTGTTTTAGTAAAGAAGCAAATAAGATCTTAAAGAAAAAAGGTGGGGTAGAGGTACTTTTTTAAAAACATCTTATAAGCTCCCTAACAGCTTATTTTTTGAAAAAATAAGATCTTTTGCAATTTTTTTACCAAACACCTTTTAACAACTTATAAGCTCCTAAACATCTTATAAGATGTTTTTAGGAGCTTATAAGCTTAGCCAAACAGGCTCTTAGACCATAAATTAAATGTACTTGTTTAAGTATTACAAAATTTAAGAGGATAGGTGTTACATAATATACCTTGCAAATAATATGTATTTAAACAAAAAAAAAAACTAAAATGATTCCTTTTCTACTGAAGGGTAATTGTGTCATTTGCTTCCAAAAGTGAAAAAACGGAAAATATTTAAACGATGGCAAAATTCTAGGGGTGTAAATGTTACTTTTGTAACATTAGGGGGGAAAATGTTACCGTCACCATACTTCAGGGGTGTAAACGGTAATTAGCCCTTTTATTTATTAGGAAAATTGAGATATAGTCGCGAGTCTCGAGGTGTATTTCTTCCTCGAGCTAATTGCAAATACAACCCCTATGTAATCTCTAATTGCCAAATATCCCTCTATGAAAAAAAAACTCATAACTCCCCCAAGTGTTAACAAAGTCAAGGCATCCGGACCCCTAGAGGCAAATTGTGTCTCTCACTCGCGGATTGTGCGATGTTTTTTTCATGGTGAAATGACAGAAATATCCCTTTATAAAAAGGAAAAAAACCAGATTGATTAAATAATAAATAATCTAAATTTATAGGACTAAATTGTAATTTCCAAAATTACAAAATAATAATAAGCCATTAAAAAGAAGAAACGGGGGCAAAAAAAAAAAAGTAAAAGTAAATCTCATCTTCTTCCTCTCCGTCGGCCCACCTCCAAGTTCAGCACCGGCGCCGTCTCGCACCACCGCGTCCCCCGCCTCATTCAAATCCGTTCCCACTACACCGCCTTCCACCCACTCCTTCAAATTCATTCCCACTACATCGCCCTCTACCCATTCCTTCAAATTCGTTCCCACTACCACGCCGCCGTCGGTTTGGCACCACCCATTTCTTAGTGATAGAGAGATAGTTATGTATAGTTGAAGAATGATAAAGGTTACTTGTGACGAGATCTGGGTGAGCGAGATCGATATCTCTTCGCCGCCGAAATATAGATCCGCCACCGCCGCTTATATATATTTCTTTTTGTTGTGGTGGTGGATCTGAAGAAGGCGGTTGTGGTGGTGGTGTAGCAGGACAGCGCAGGTTGAGCCGGTGGCGGTGGGTGGATGGAAAGGGAAGAAGACATTCTTTATTTCTTTTTTAAATGATTATTATTATTTATTATAAAATGTAACATAAACAATTACAAAATATATAAAAACACTATAAAAAATGCATATAAGAATTTAATATTACAATATATATTTAATTCTTGTTTATAATTTTTTTTATTCTTAATAATTAAATAAATACATAATATTTACAAATTTAAAGTGAATCTAAAATTTGGTGCAGTAAAGCTCCCTTCCGCCTTTGCACTCGAGGGCCAATCTCTGTCCGGCCCGAGGAAACCTTTGCATGCCTCCGTTACATTTTGGGAGGCCTACGCCCCATAGAAACTGTCTACCTGAGACTGTCCCTTGGCCTGTAGGTTCTGACACAAGGTTATACTTTACTAATTGTTAAAAAAACCCTTAGGGCATTTTTGTCTATTCACCATTAGTCAAAACCTAAAAAAAAAATTGGTGCAATGTGCTTCAAAAATGTTAACAGAGCGGGGAGTTAGTGAGTTTTTTTTTATCACAGGGTAATTGGCAATTAGAGATTACAGAGGTGATATTTGCAATAAGCTCTTTCTTCTTCCGATAAATCTAAAATACCTCACGTCTCGTCTCTAATTCCTTCATCACTCTCATTCTTTATCGGCGTATAAACTATAAACCACCCTGAAATTCAAGAGATTGAGTATCAAAAACCATAGAAAGAAATCAAGAAGTAAGAAGAAGCTAAGGTTCAATCGACGGGGAGAAGATGGTGACTTGACGATCTGATCTTTCTGGTGGAGTTCCAGCGTGCGGGGTATACCGTTAGAAAACCCGCTATAGAAGCTTTAATTTGGTGGAAATTTCTACCCGTTTGATTTGGTGATGGTCGTTCGTTTTTGTCAAAGATATTCAATCTACCGTTAATTTCATAATCCGATTTGAGGTATTTTGACTTTGAATTTCAATTTCGCTTCTTCATAAAAACCGTAGAATAGGATGAATACTGTTAGAATAATTTGACTTTGAATTTCAATTTCGCTTCTTCATAAAAACCGTAGAATAGGATGAATACTGTTAGAATAATTGATTTCTCCCAATTTTTAGAACCCTTGTTGAAACTGATTTTAACTCTACAGTAGCTTCAAAAGGAATTTTTGAAAATAAAACTTCTTGTTGTTAACTGGGGTTTTCGGAACACAATTTGGGAGCTTTGGAATTCGAATTTTAAAAACCGTTTCTTCTCAAACATCATAAATTTTCCGGAGCACGTTAATTATATGTTGAAGCTCGTTCCATATGATTGAGTCCTATAGGCTTTAGAACTGAGGAATATGGGAGTTGAAGTTGTCAATTCTGGCAGCTCGTATGATTGATCTTTTGAGGTTGTATCATGTGTAATCGTTCATAGTTTGAGGTCAACGTCTTCTGTTCATTTGTAGATGAAGTAGTTATGTTCGATTTGATATATTATTTGTTAAATTTGGATAAAATTTTGAATTATTATGATTTTTTCAAAACATACTGCCAGAAAATGAGTTTTTATAAAATCCTGGCAGTTTTGGTTATCCTTTTCGGGGGTTGTTTTAGCTATGTTGTGATCGTAATTTGAAAATGGTGTCTTCATTGAACTCGTAGATATTGTTTTTAGCTTTAATTTGGTATATCATTTGGTTTGTTTCGAGATATGTACAGCATATTAGTATTTTTCAAATAAGTTATACCATAAATGATTTTTCAATGTTTTGGCAGTTCTGTTATATGCTGGTTTGGGGTAATTCTGCTATTTTTGGTTCTGAATTTGGGACCAAAGTCTTGGTGAACTCGCAGGATTATTTGTTAGCTTTTATTCGACGTATCATGTGATCAATTTGGAAAAAACGTGGAATTTGTTATGTTTTTTTGAGTAAACTGTGGCAGCCTATTAGTTTTATTATTATGTTGAGAAAGTCGTCAAATATGAACAAATTATGTGGGTCTTCGTCCTGGTTCATTAATCTGGTAACATAAATGCGAGGTTTATGTGTTAAGTTTTGATGTTGGTTACGGGGTTAGATTAAATTAGAATTGGTAAGTGAATTATTCGCCCTTAAGGGCATAGAAAGCTAGGACGACGTAGAATGTATATTAATTTATTTTAATAAATATTTGGTGTCTTATAGTTTAAATATTGCATAGATGTTGAGATCGAGGAACCCTGCCCGACGAGTGCTATTGATTGGACCGAGGAGAGGGTTCACTTGCTTGACCTTTTTCTGGGAATATGATAGACTCGGGTAATTGTATTGCTCGAGTACTTGGATTTTGCGCTCTTTCATTGAAATGATCTATTCGTTGTCATTTTGATCATTGTTATTTGAATTTGATTGGATTATGTTGAGTTTGAGATTATTTGAGAAATGCTATCTTATCGAGAGTTCAACTCTTTGACCATTTTTCCTTCGAATAACAATTATTGAATGATCGGTATGAAATTCTTTGAAGCCAATTCTTCCTTCAATTTCTATTCAATGATCTAAAACTGACATCTTGAAAAGCCGTTCTTTGAACCTTGCACTTGATCCCATGTTTTTTGGAATTCTATTGTCCTTGAAATCATGAAATAATCAGAATAATATGGTCTTCTTATATGATCGATAAAGTCCTTTTGGGACGCCTCAAGGACAGTGAATATTGATGGGCCCGGGGCTGTTTGGAGGTGACCGCTGGGCGGTATTGGGCCGACGGTGGGTAGCCTCTCCAACAATACCCACATAGGTTTAGACCCGTACACGACCGGAGGTTAGTTGGGTTTTGGGCTAAACCGGTGTGCGCCCGGGCATGCCACATTGCATTACAGGGTCATTCCATGCTCGGTGAATAAGATAGTAAATGGCTACGGAAGTTACAAGGTAGGTGTTTTCTTATCTTTATTGATCGGAAAATCAATTGATCATTCTTACTATTATTCTTGAATTTCCAATTGAAATATAATCTTTAAATGCTTCTATCTTAAAATATCACCTAATGGTTCGATCATTGAACTTTCTCTCAGATCATGTTCTCGTTATTCTTATATTTCACCTCACTAAGTCTCCTATGACTTATCCCTCTACTTTATCTGTCATATTCTTAGACATTCTCAGACACAGGTGCAAGCTTGAATGAATCAGAGGATTTCCCGTCCGAGTAGCTACCTTGTTTATATTTGTCCCAGCTCTACACAATAGGTAACGGTCCCGGCTCTATACAATCGGGCGTCCTACATCCCAAGTGTCGTATGATGGCTTGTAGCATTTTTCCCGACCATCTTTGAAGTGCCTCCACCGTGTTGACCTTATGCTAGACGGTCGCCAACCGTTTCCTCGTGAGTATCATCTCTCGCTCGATCTTCCTCCAGAATCGTCGATCGGCATGTGAGCTCGAGGCTTCGTGGTCGTTTCTCGTTTGCGGTTGATGAATGGCTTCAAATTCGGCCAAGGCTTGTGGCTCGTCGTGGGCTGCTTCTTTGAATTGCGAGGCTGCAAAATCGGCAACTGGCTTCTGGATGTTGAGCTCGATGTCGTTTGGTTGCTTGGGGACTTTCTTTTTTTTACACAACCCCGTGAGGAGGCGAGGGAAGAAGATTCCCTTCGAATTGTCGTGCATCGTCCGCCATAGTTGATCGTGAATAATGGAACCGACATCGACCGGTTTCCCCGTGATGATGCAATATGCAAGAGCACATCGTCGTGGTTGATCCGACTAAAAGAGGTTGTCGGAATCACTTTGGCACAAATGAATGTCAACTATGCTTTGCCTTCGTAGTTGATGCTCTTCCAGCTTAGATCGTACATCTTTTTATCCGAGTATTCGAGCCATTTCGGATGCCCATCACATAACACTTCACCAATTTGATCCTTGGTGACTACGTCCCGCATCACATCTCAATTGTGACCTAAGTAGAGGAGTCCGTAGTATTGGTTGATGTCGTCCGTCTTCCATCCGGCATATATGTTTCGTACTACACTTGTGGAATAATTGGGAGTTCTGAGTACCAATGTGTTAGCGTAAAATTCTCGGACGATCGAGATATTGTGAGTGGGCTTCGGTTCACACAACTTTTGTCACCCTCGTTTGATGATTTCTTGATTAAGGTTGGCAAAGTGTGGTAGGGTAATCATCAAGGCACGTTCCGTGATGACATTCTTCTTGGTTTGTTTGTCGAATAGGGCGGCGGCTCCTTCGACACTAAGAGCTTCTTTGTCAGGTTGCGCAACCAACGTTTCTTTGGTGAATCTTTTTTTTATTTTCCTTTTTTTTCGAAGAGGATGCTTCGCCCGTGCAGCCCCGCTTGTTGGAAGGCTCGGAAAAGCTTTGGTGAAGAATTGACGAGAATCGAACCCCCAAACTTGGTTGGTGCAATTTATCGAACACCTTGTGGGCGTGCCTTGAAGAGGTAGGTTGTCGAGAATTTGGAACGATTCTCCAGCCTTCCTATCAAAACCAACACAATTATAAGAATTGGAGAATCGGGAGTTGAGTATTGTGTGTGAAATTCGTGAATTTTGAAATGAAATTCGAAAAGTTAGATTTTTGGGCGTGGGTGATCGAGAGAAAGTAGGAGAAGGGTTTGAGAATTTGTGGGAAAGAAATCTGATTTTCCCCTTTTTTAATACGCACAACTTTGTTTCGCACGGTCGTCCAAAAGCCCAGACTTGAAAATCAACCTCTAACTTTCGAGACGGCCGTCCGCATATTAGTTCAATTTTCGGGACGGCCGTCCGAAACAAAGATTGGGCGTATTAAAAAAGGGGAAAATCAGATTTATTTCCCACAAATTCTCAAACCCTTCTCCTACTTTCTCTCAATCACCCACACCAAACAATCTAACTTTCCGAATTTCATTTCAAAATTCACGAATTTCACACACAATACTCAACTCCCGATTTTTCAATTCTTATAATTGTGTTGGTATTGACATGAAGGCTAGAGAATCGTTCCAAATTCTCCACAACCTACCTCTTCAAGGCACGCTCAAAAGGTGTTCGATAAATTGCGCCAACCAAGTTTGGGGGTTCGATTCTCGTCAATTCTTCACCAAAGCTTTTCTGAGCCTTCCAACAAGCGAGGTCGCACGGGCGAAGCATCCTCTTCGAAAAAAGGGAACGGAAAGAAAGGATCCACCAAAGAAACATTAGTTGCGCAACCCGACAAACAAGCTTTTTGGCGTCGAAGGAGCCGCCGCCATATTCGACAAACAAACCAAGAAGAATGCCATCACGGAACGAGCCTTGATGATCACCCTACCACACTTTGGCAACCTCAATCAAGAAATTATCAAACGAGGGTGGCAAAAGTTGTGTGAACCAGAGTCCACTTACAATATCTCGATCGTCCAAGAATTTTATGCTAACACATTGGTACTCAGAACTGCCAATTATTCCGCAAGGTGTGGTACGGAACATATATGTCGGGTGGAAAACGGACGACATCAACCAATACTACTGACTCCTCTACTTAGATCACAATTGAGATGTGATGCGGGACGAAGTCACCAAGGATCAAATTGGTGAAGTGTTATTTGATGGGCATCCAAAGTGGCTTGAATACCCGGATAAGAAGATGTACGATCTAAGTTGGAAGAGCATCAACTACGAAGGCAAAGCATAGTTTATTTTCACTAACGTCATTCCGACTACCTCTTTTAGTCGGATCAACCACGAACGATGTGCTCTTGCATATTACATCATCACGGGGAAGCCGGTCGATGTCGGTTCCATTATTCACGATCAACTATGGCGAACCATGCACGACACTCGAAGGGAATCTTCTTCCCTAACCTCTTCACGGGGTTGTGTAAAAAAGAGAAAGTCTCCAAGCAACCGAACGACATTGAGCTCAACATCCGGAAGCCAATTGCCGATTTTGCGGCCTCGCAATTCAAAGACGCGGCCCACCACGAGCCACAAGCCTAGGCTGAATTTGAAGCCACTTCTCAACCGGAGATAACATGCCGATCGACGATTCCGGAGGAAGATCGAGCGAGAGATGATACTCACGAAGAACCGGTTGACGATCGTCGAGCATAAGGTCAACACGGTGGAGGCGCTTCAAAGATGGTCGGGAAAGACGCTACAAGCCATCGTACGACACTTGGGATGTGGAACGCCCGATTGTGTAGAGCTGGGACCTTTACCAGCATCGATTCTTGATCCCGTACCCAAGCTTTTCGACGACGATGAACATGAGAGAGATAGGGAAGAGCTCCCCGATCACATCGACTCCGACTAGTCAGGCGCTTTCTATCCTTAACCGTTGTTCTAATTTCGTCCAGGGCAACAAGAAGTTTACGTTTGGGGGTGGAAAAACATTTATTTGTACTTTATTTGCTTTAGTTTGCATGTCTTAGGTTTTGTTTTTATTGCTTTTATCGTTTTAAAAAAAAATGCTTGAGTCGGATGCATCGGTGTGTTATGATGATGAGAGATGACCAATGTTTGATGATGAGGTTGCTTGTTTTGTGGTGATAAGGACTAGATATTTATTTAGCTTTCGATTTAACGGAACTTAGAAGCAAATTATTCACTTCACACCTCGGAACGTACCGTTTTTATAGAGATAAACGTGCTTTCACATCTTCTTAACCCGAAATGGCTGGGGAGAGGAAAAGGTTCTTTTTTTTAGGGTGCTCCCGGGAACAGATCCAGTGGAGACGGGGTGGGGCCTGTAGCTCAGAGGATTAGAGCACGTGGCTACGAACCACGGTGTCGGGGGTTTGAATCCCTCCTCGCCCACAACCGGCCCAAAAGGGAAGTACATTTCCTTAGGAATCACACTGTCCATTGCTTTTGTTGAACGTTTTGTATTTAAAATTTGGAATTAATTTATGTTAGATCATGCTATGTTCGGGATACGACGTATTGAGTATTGTGTAATTTGGGATATGATTTGGGCCTTCTTTGAACTGTTTGAGCCTTTCAAGCCGACCTTTTATCGTAATTATCCGTAGAACCTTGATTTGAGCCTTGGAGAAATGGCGTTATTTATTTTAGCCATTACTTGATAAGGTAGAATAGATGGAGACTGTCGAAAAAATTAACCCTTGTTGTTTGGTTGAAAAAATAAAAAATAAGTAAATAAATAAAAGTCCTTCTTCCTCTTCGGGAAAAAACGAAAATAAAAAAGAGAGAGAATAAGAAGAAGAAGAAGAAGAAGAAGAAGAAGAAGAAGAAGAAGAAGAAGAAGAAGAAGAAGAAGAAGAAGAAGAAGAAGAAGAAGAAGAAGAAGAAGAAGAAGAGACTAGAAGGGAGAAAAAAGAACTAGTTGTTGAATTATTTTTGAAAGCTCAATCTAATGTCTTAAGAGCAAAAGTAATCAACTTGTGTAATCTTGAGAATCGAGTTTATTAAAGTCCATAGAGGTGAATTGATTGTTTCAAATGCCTATCTTTCAAATTTTGGCATAATCACCTCAATTCAAGAAGAATAGCCACTTATACCTATATTTCCTACATCGAACCAAATAGCCTAACAATTGAAAGCCAAAAAGCTCCAATGACCCCAATAACTTAATATTCGGTATTTGAAGAGTAGAAGAATTTGGTGAGTATTTGGAGTCAAACATATATGTATATAAGCATAATTTTTTTCTATTTTTAATCTACAAATGTTGGATGCTTGAAACAATTGCATGATTTGTGGTTTTTGTCAATGGTAAGTGACTAAGTGCTTTTGAATTGCGAGCTTGCGAATGTTTAAGAATTTTTATTATAATTACAACTTCTGAAAACGTGAAGTTGGTCACTAATTTATGTGATGAGATGCAGTTGATGACTTATTTGCTCATGATTAGTTTTTGCTCGAGGACGAGTAAAAGTTCAAGTTCGGGGGTGTGGTAAGTGTATATTTTTACACTCAATCGTATTTTTTAATTGGAGCTTTTAGTATATTTTATTGATAATTGGTGCTTAATGTTTTGATTTATTGTATTTCAGGCACAAATTGGAGAATTGAATAAGTTGAGGGCCAAAACTACGATTTAGATGAGAAGGTGGACAAAATTGGAGAAGTCAAACATCCGAGAAGGAAATACTGCGCAGTAAAGAAACTTCCAAAAGTTACAAGGAAACTGCATTTTCCTCAATTTTTCTCACCTTATAAAAAGCCATATCAAGCACACAATTAGGAGTCATCCGTTTTACGCAAATTCAAGACCAAAGAAGCAATAACGAAGACTTTGAAGATTCAAGCATAGTTTTTATTTTCCATGACTTATTTTTATTTAGCTTTTAATTTAATCATGAGTAGCTAAACTCTTTAATTCTAGGATTTTATTTTGAACCCTATGTGGAATTTTTGAACCTTTTTCCATGATTTTATGGAAGTTTTAATACCGGATTATTTCTTCTACTTGTTTTATTAAGTGCATGAAACTGGCCACTTTATGTGCTTTTCTGTTATTGTTAATCGCATGAATCGGAAAATCGGGTTAATAATTAGAACTTGGGTGGAAGAGCCTTTGTAGTATTAACATAGGAATATAGTTAATCTCTTAGGTAGCTATTATTGAGATTTGTGATTCATGATGTGTTCTAGAATTAATTGAGTAGGAATTAGAATCGTAATACACGCGGAAGCGGGTTATGATTAATTTAGCATCTCATGTTAGTATTCCGATTTAATAAATTGCATAATTGAATGAATTGAGAATTAATAATCACATAGGGGGAAGAATAAAATCCTAGGCTTGTTTACTCTGATAAATATTTGTGTTTAATCGCTTTTTTGCTCTTGCTTGTTTAATTTGATTTAATTTAATGTAGTTCAATTTAGAATTATTGATCAACTTGCGACCGTGTAGGGTGGGCTTGATAATAATTGGTAAAATTTAGCGTCGAGGATAAGGTAATTAAATATTCTATGTGGGATCGACATTCGGACTTAATTGTCCACTACATTACTTGTTCGATATGTGCACTTGCGTGTAGGTATTACCACCAACAATAGACAACATTCTACATCCCTTTACTTAACCTTTACACAGACGATCCATTAGAAATATCGAGAGTCGATGGGACTTAGGTAATGAGTAGGTGGTTTTAGGCCAAGTGGGAGATTGTTAGAGTAGGTGACCAAAAAGCCAACTAATTGTTGTGATTTCTCACGCTACTCGTAAATAATCTATTTCGTATTAATGATAAATAACTTTTGGCATTTTGTATATGTCATTCCATAGATATAGTCTTAATAGTTACTTAATTATTATAAATAGATCTAGTAGTATCATGAGACTATTTATTTAAGTATAATAATTGCTAAACGTAGTTTCAACGGGTTATGCCACTAATGAGGATATCGGTATTTCCCATTTGCGTCAAGCACTTAGTGTATGTGTACTGCGTCTAATCAGTCAACGGTGTTGTGACATCGGCATACATAAGTGGGTGCTCATAAGTTGATGAGATCATTGAGCTTCCTTAATCTAGAGATCTCTAAGTTGTTCTCAATAATCGAGTAGGGGTTTCTAGGATATAGTTGTACACCATAGATCCAGACATCATTCTGACTTCACCAGAGGGCCAGCCGTATCGTGACGTATCCATGAGTCCAACCGAGAACCGCTCTAAGGGCCAGTGTTCGTGTAGTCCAAAATCTAGTGGGAGGTCTGTACATTGTAGTAGGGGATTCGATCGCTTGAATAAGTAATGAATGTCTTTTTTGTTCTTACGATTCATAGTCCAAGAAGTCTGGGGCCACAACTGAAAGTATTGTGACTAGAGAAATGTGTTTCTCTAAGTCAAACAAGAACGGATTATATATTCAAGAACGTCCACACAGTTTTTGAACTCATACAGAGGTATGGGTGAACCAGTGCCTCTAGTTCAATCGGAATATATGTATCCAAGGGATAATACTGTACGTGAAATATATCATACGGTTATTGCATGCACTTCTTTTGTATATAAGGAATCATGATGTGTAGTTGTTAGGCGTCAATCTTGATACGTTGGGCATACACTGTTGAGACAGTGGTTAAGATGAAAAGTGTGTCATCTTCATAAGAACTTTAAAAATGAGTACGTATAAGAACAATTTGTTGTTCGAATCACGGTTAAGTTGTGGGCCCACGTCTAGCTTACACCTAAATCATCAAGGGTCACACTTCTCGTGTACTTAAGATCCTTAAATGCAACGAACTAAAATTAATTAGTTAATGTTAGTGTAATTGGAAGTCAATGTGATTGAGTCCAACATTCATAATTGTTAATTACGGATGATAATAAGTAGAGGAAAATAATTTGACGGAAATTTAGTAAACTTTCTAAATCGGGAAGTTTCCCAATTTGACAGGTCCTAAATTAGGATTTCCAATTTCGAAAATTGGAAAATTGAAAAGTGGTACTCGTATCGACGAGAATTTTGGGCTCGTCACCAAAATATAGTTGTTATATTTTTGTGAGCATTCTTTTGTTAGAAACGAGCGGAGAAAGAGAGTAGGTTAAGTAGTATGTTAGTGGCTCATTAACAAGAAGACCTAACCCTAGCCTCTCTCCCTCCATCAGCCGCCCACCTTGTAGTCGAAACCCCTCTTCCGCCGCCAGCCTCCGCCGCATCAGCACTTTCTTTTACCCCTCATTCTTCTTCGTTGTACTTAGCCTATCACGTATTTAGTGTTGTGTGGATAGTGGATTGAATATACGAATGAAAACCTAAGAGGAAGAGGAGTCTTTTGTCGCCGCCGCGCCGCTTCCACGCACAACCACAATCCGGTGATGAGAGAAGGCAATCCTGAAAATTTCTTCTTAGATTTTCTCCGCAGTCCAGCGAGAAAATTCACCATAAATCAAGTGATGATAGGATGAGCCTGAAATTCGGACAGCAGTTGCAAAACTCATGGAGCTAAAATCTTTATAAAGGTATTTAGTGTTGTGTTGTGTGGATAGTGAATTGAATATACGAGGGAAAACCTAAGAGGAGGAGGAGTCTTTTGTCGCCGCCGCGTCACTTCCACGCACAGCCACAATCCGGTGATGAGAGAAGGCAATCCTGAAAATTTGTTCTCAGATTTTCTGCGCAGTCCATCGAGAAAATTCACCATAAATCAAGTGATGATAGGATGAGCCTCAAATTCGGACAGCAGCTGCAAAACTCATAGAGCTAAAATCTCTATAAAGGAGTCTATCAGATCAATAATCATGAAGATATTGAAGTCGGAGCAGGCCTGAAATTTCAGATCAGAAAACAGTTTTGATTCACATGCCACCTCGCGCCTCGGTCACTGCGTGTGCAACATACGGGCCTCTGTACCACCGCTGCCAGTCGGATCAGTAGGAGTGGGAAGAGTAGCTAGCCATCTTCTCGAGACTTCATTCGATTCACTCTTCTAGGGCAAAAACTCATTTTACCTAATTAATATATATATTAATTAATTTATATTAATTGAGATTAACGTATGTTAAAATTATCAAATCACATGAATCTTGTTTGATTATGTATTAATGTGAATCATTCGTTGAACATGTTTATTATTTGATTTAATTTTATGAGCATGCTAGTTGATTTAAGTATGCGATTTAATTAAATACTTATATGCATGTAGTTAATTGAACGGGAGCGAAAAATGTACGCAATTAATTGTAATTAACGTGCACATGTTTGTTTGTATAAATTAGTTTCTATAAATAAAATAAAATAAAATTGTTTTCCGCTGCATATACGTGCATGATTCCCAATACTTTCAACAAATCAAAATCTTCTTCGTTGCAATTCATCGATATCCGAACAACTTTAAACATTTTATCCCCAGTTAGCCCAGGTATCACCATCAAATATTATCCTTAAGCCATTTGATCAGTTAAAATTGTTGTGAAATAATTGTGCATCTCTCTGTTTCACGAAACATGCGGTTGTTTCTTATATTTGGGTGCTGCAAATAACCATTCTAGAAGAAAAAAAACGTTCATAACAAAATTTAAAGATCCAGCTAGTATTGCTTATTAAGATTGAACTTTCACAGACTACAAGATCCTATGCGAACCCACATGAAAAGGAAGAAGCTTTTAGCATGAGAAGTATTTAAATTCAGATGTAAAGATTCACAAAATAAGACTTAGCCGTGGTTAGTCGCATTACTAGTTTCAATAAGGGTAAGACTAAACTAAAGAAAAACCACAAAAAAAAATATTTTATTAAGATGAAATGACAAATAAGCCCATTAGTTAAATTGTCTTTTGTTTGGTCATGCAAAACCAAATAATAGAACAACTATTTTGCAAAAAAAGAAAAAGGAAAAAAGAAAATAAACGCCCTCCCCCTTGAAACCCTTCCCCGTCGCCCAAGGCAGCTGCCGCAAACTCGCCGTCCAAGTACCGCCACCGCCGCCGCTATCTCGTCGCTCGACCGCCGCCGCCATGAGCAACCTAAACCCGCCCA
Organism: Erythranthe guttata; assembly: GCF_056151865.1. NCBI lineage: Eukaryota > Viridiplantae > Streptophyta > Magnoliopsida > Lamiales > Phrymaceae > Erythranthe > Erythranthe guttata. The sequence continues at coordinate 5,546,817 of NC_142537.1, read as the reverse complement.
ACAACGTCGCAACAGTAGTAGCAGGTATTTTTCTAAAAAAAAGAGGAAAAAATTTAAAATTGAAATTGTTTATAATCGACATCAAGATGTCGAAAATATATGCTACAAATCGACACCGTAATGTCGATTTTTTTGGCAACCAAATTGACTTGTTTGTTATGTTAAGTTTGGTGCCAAAAAGTCGACATCTTAGTGTCGATTTTTAGCTACCAATTTTGAAATGTAAATGTCGAACGGGTCTGCGCGTTTTTTTTCTTTAAAAAACTATAGCATAGCTAGAAAACACATAAATGCATACCTTCTTTGCTTCTTTTACTGTGGAATCTTCCATTATTATGTCGTTTGACTCCATACATGCCCTATTTGTAAGGTTTGTTGAGTTTGGAGGGTTTTAAATGTTTAGATTTTGTGGGTTCTTTATGGAGGAGGAAGAAGAAAGGTTTTGGTGAATTTTGGAAGATGCAGAAGATGATTTGGTCTTGTGGTCTTGTGATAGAATTTTTGTGGTTTTTGAGTTTATGGTATTTCATCATTTTGATTTTTTTTTTCAATTAATAAGGGTATTATAATATTTATACATTGAAAATTTTAATTTGGTCTTGCACTTAATGGAATTAGTTTTCCAAATAGCCGCGGCCTAAGACTTATATCCTCAGCGAAATAACATTTTTAAAAAGTTAGCAACAACTTTGCATATTAAAAATAAGGGTAAATAGCACTTAACCCCCTGTGGTTACAAGCTTTTGTAGATGACCCTTATGTGCTCGTAATGTCAACACATAATTCCCTTGTGGTTTATGGGGTAGTTTCAGTTAGTTTGTCCGTCAAAGTTAACCCCGTGTGTCAAACTTCAAGGGGATCATTTGCAAATATGAAAGGGAAAATAAAAGCACAGGGAGGTCATCTGCAAAGAAATTACTTTGACGTTTGATACTAGTGGTTAAGTTTGACGGAAAACTAACAGAAGCTACCCCCATCAACCACGATGAAGTTATGTGCTAATATTAAAAGCATAAGGGGTTCATCTGCAAAAGTTTGTAACCACACAGGGATTAAGTGCTATATAGCCAAAAATAAATGTTAATTTTTCAATATGGCCACTAGCTGACATATTAACATTAGGAGTTTCCATGTCCTTAGACGCATCTCTAGCTTTGTTTGAAGTTAAAACTCCCTTTTTCCATTTTGCTAATTATACTTCAAAGTACAAAACAAAAATATGTATCATCATCGTTTTCTATTCCGATCCCCCACACATTTTCTATGAACAATATCCATTTAATCTACATCCAAATTAGTTTCAATTATTTAGTTATAATAGAAAATACAAGTAATAGAAACTACAACCTTCTTCTTAGACAGATAATGACATAACAATTCACTTGAAAGTAGAAAATGAACAATATACAACAAGCTAACCAAACTCTACCTAGTACAATAAACCTACGGCTATCATGGTTTTACAAAAGTTCAACTATAAATTAAATATAAAATTAACTATATCAAACCAAAATAAAAGATCCAGAAAGTTCATAATTCCTCCTACCAGAAAAAAAATTGAGGAAATTAATAGGGCCACAACTACATGTTTTGAGAATACTTACTTTTTTTTAGTTGAATTAAGGGCTTAAGAATGGTGATAAGAAGATAAAATAGTAAAGTTATGGAGAAAATGAAAATGGGAATATCTGGAAATACTTTTCATTAATTTCATTTAGACTTCAAGGGAACATATACTTATGTTAGAGAAGAACACATGTATGGCACTTCGGGGAAAATCTTCGATCCGAAAAAAATGGTTACATGAAATAAATTATCATGAAGAAAATAAAATTGAAAAAGAAATTGCGGTACGAAAAAAATGACTGAGCAGTTGTTGAAACATTAATGTACTTTTTAGAAGTGTATCAACATGCATGTATAATGTATGATAGGATACATGAATAAATAAATACATGAATCTTTAGATAAATGTTTATCTATGATGCATGATGAATCTCATTTAACGTAATACATACATGTTCCTCATGTACCTAGACGAATATAAATAGGCCTTGAGTTTGTACTTATAATTCAACATGTATTGACAAGAGTAAAATATGTAGGAGATACGTACTTCTCCAAATTACTTCATGTTTAATCTTGTTCACATATTTCCACAAAATATTCAAAATCAGTGTCCGGAAAGAAATTGATGGTTCAGATGAACCAAACCATGCTTAACTTACAATGAAAACTCGTCCATTTGGACAATTCAAAATTCGGCATTTATTATTTGAAGAAGAATTAGAAAAGGCACATTAGATTAAATTCGGACTTTACCTTAAGCAATTGTGAAGAAGTTGAGCCAAATCTAAAGTAAAAAAATCTATCTTTTCCCTTCACAACCACTTCTTTTTAACTAATTTATTTACTGTATGCTTAATCTTGTTTGTGTTTATAGAATTGATAAAGTTGAACTACAAGGGGTTAAGTTAGATTAGAAGATTATGTGAATGGGCTTTAGCAAATGGCCCAATCAATTTGAATACAAGCTTTTATATCAGAGGGGCAAAACGAAGAAGATTGACTTGTTAATTAGAATCATTTGCAATAAATTATTGGGTAAATTCCACTTCTCCCTTTACTTCGGCTCAATATCATTTTACCCCCTTCTATTCTCGATTGCATCGATTTGCCCCCTGTACTTGAAAAATTATCATATGGCCCTCGTTGTTAGTTTTCAGACTTTTGGCATTAACAAAGTTTGATCTGAGTATGAAAATTACAAAAAAATCACCCCTCTCAGTTTATATAATAATTATTAAAAAAATTAAAAATAAATTGTGGCTGACGTCGTGGACTATGTTTTCTCGTTGTCTTGATTTTTTTTTTTTTTTTTTTTTATGTTTATTGTATATTTTTTTTTGTTTTTTTTAATAATTCATTTAAACTGGGAGAGGTGGTGTTTTTGTAATTTCAAAGCTTAAATCAAACGGCGCTAAGGTCTAATGTCTGACAACTAACAACGAGGACCACATTGAAACAATTTTTCAAGTGAAGGGGGCAAATCGATACAATCGAAAGTAGGAAGGGGTAAAGTGATACCGAACCAAAGTACAAGGGGAGAAAGTGAAATTTACCCTAAATTATTATAACCTTGATATCTAGCTTTACTTTTTAAAGTGATATTTTTTATGCACTTCAGCATGTGTCTTTTGTCTGAAATCTTGTCGTTGATATGTTATTAAAATGATGATAGCAATTTTTTGGCAGTATTAAAATGACTAGAAATGACTAGAAATGCATCAAAATTCCAGAAACAAACAAAGAAGTGTGTCCTAGCTAGAAAATTATTGGTTAGCTATCTAAATTATTTCTTTATTACAAATTTATTTTCGAGCAGTTATTACTTGTTTTCATGCTAGTAACAAACTTTTTATTTGATGTTCAAGCAATGGTTCGAAATATAATTGAGGGTTGGACCTATGAACATGTCCAAAATATTGTAGATAGTATGTTCCAAGATGCATATATATAGACATTGGAGGAACATATTAAATGATTGCTATAAGAATTTGTGCATAAAGAGAAAAATCCAAGAGAGTGCAAAATTTAAGCTTATGCAACTTTTAGACATCTTCATTGTGTACAAACCCTATCAATATAACACGTAGGACCGAAGCTGGATTCATGAACACTAACTGCAAGAAATGCATTAAAGAAAAAATTTAGCATAATCATATGGTTAAGTCCACCAACATTATATTATACATAATTAACACATCCAAAAACACATTTACAGAAACATATATATAAAAAAAATAAGTTATAATTCGATAATTGCACGAAATCAAAATAATAGAAAATATATATATAAAAAACGCACATGATGTAAAAAATATTTTTTCTTTTTTTTGCGGGAGAGGGATGCTGTAGGGTGAATGAAATGGATTAGAGATTTATATAGTTTTGATTAGGGTATACTAATTAGGAATATATGTTAGAATTCCAATTTGAAATGTAATGATGTTGTTTTTATTTTTCTGCTTTATATTTCTACGCTTTTTTTTTTTTTTTTGAAATATGACACAATAATAAGAGCTCAAAAATATATTATTAAGATGCTGCATCTTATTATTTACATTGAATTTGAATTGTAGATTTACACATAGTCACACACATATACCCATTTGTATATGTGGTTAGTGGATAGTTATTTAATTAAATCTACGGTTCAAATCCACCTGGTGTAAATTATTAGGTGTAGCATCTAACTCCCCATACTACTCCGATGCATGGTGTCATTATTAATTATAAATATTAATTTTGACTGTGAATAGAATCGTTGATTTTTTTTTATTGAAGTAGACAAAATGTGACAAGTAAATTATAGTTTATTATAACCGAATCTAATAAAATGTGAAATCTAGACCCCAAAAGTATTTGCTTTGAACAATTGTCTTAAGTCAAAAATTGATGGCTTTGGCTATTTTTGTCAAAGCTCTATTTCCAGAAGGCCCCTCGATCAAGTCAACCATATTGTTTATTTTTGTGCACTTTTAGAAGTAGATATACAATTGTAGGAGGTTTCATGATTTAGTATTCTTGCTTTTTGTTAGTGGTTATTGGTATTTTTCAAGGGAAAATTAGTTATAAGTCAACATAATAAATTAACATTGAAGACATATATGTGTATATATAAATATGTGTGTGTATATGTTGAACTTTAATAGAAGTCTCTCCATTTGATAGTTTATTTACCACAAGTCCATTAACTAATCCTTTTAGAATGTTGTGATATTGGGTGGACTTTTTTTACCATATTGTCCTAGCAATTGATTGATTTATCAAACTATATCAATTTTGTAATGTAATACTTCTATCGATTGAATGTAGTACCGTACTGAATATTTTGGTAAGTAACGATACTCAATATCATTACCATGGTATTAGTTACCCTATCATACTGAAATATAATTGATAAATAAAAATGAATATAATTTTATTTTGGGGCAATTTGCTATAGGTCCTCCTATAAGAGATTATATGTGTTAAAATCCATCTAATAAACTCTAATTTCCAGCAATTTTTTGTATTTATAATTTGTCAAAAGTACCCCTATCAATATCCCTATTAAAATACGGTAAAATATATCTACAAAATCAAATCCCCTATTTTTCTCCCTATTATACTGCAAATCCGAAAATTATAATTGCAAAAATATGGAAATCGATTTCTTCCCTGTTTCTTCAAAGCGAAAATCTCACCACGAATTTTGAATCCTTCCATAGGTTTTGGGTGTTTGGTCGTTTGCAGTTTTACCAGGTCGTTTGCATTTTGTCTTCGTTCGATTTGTTGTTCAATATTTGCATTTGTTTTGTTTGCTGTTTACAAATTTGCTGTTCACTATTTGCATGTGTTTCGTTTGCTGTTTACAGGGTTTGTTGTTCCGAAAATTACAATTGCAAACATATGGAAATCGATTTATTCCCTGTTTCTTCAAAGCGAAAATCTCACCACGAATTTTGAATCCTTCCATAAGTTTTGGGTGTTTGATTGTTTGCAGTTTTACCAGGTCGTTTGCATTTTGTCTTCGTTCGATTTGCTGTTCAATATTTGCATTTGTTTCGTTTGCTGTTTACAAATTTGCTATTCACTATTTGCATTTGTTTCGTTTGTTGTTTACAAATTACCAGGGCTGAGCATTTTGCCTTTATTCCGTTTGCCTTCGTTCGATTTGTTGTTGCCCAATTCGACTTCGTTCTGTTTGCAGTTTACAAATTGTTTGTTGCTCGGGATCAACGGCTGGTGTTTAGGGTTTGTTGTTTGGAGTTCATACGATGGCCAAAACACGATTAAGTCTTGGTAATCAATGATCCTTTGTGTAAAATTTTATTTGCATGTTGGGTTTTCGATTTTAATTTTTTTTCTTTAATCTCAAATTTTGTATTTTGTTCCTTTTTTGCTTTTGTATTTTGTTTGTTTGCTATTTATTTCAAATATTTCAATAATAATTTGAGAACCCGTTTTTTTCCCCCCTTGACAGCAAAGGAGGATGATGATTTCCAATCCCCGAAATCAGGTAAATTGAGGGGTTTGTTCATGTTACGACTTTGGTTATGTTTATTCTAAAACAATACATTTGAAGAACCTAATTATGTGTTATGTCTTTGCTATTTGCATTTCTCTGTTACGAGTTTGCAAGTTGAATTTCAATATGTTCGTTTTGGATTTCTACATTTTACCGATTTTTTTCAAATAATAAATTATTTGATTGTATATTTTTTGGTACAAATTATATTAGTCTGGAAAAATTACAATCGCCCCTATGATCCGTCAAAATGCAAACAGCAAACTGAAAATATAATTTGCATTATATAATTGCAAACAACAAATTACGTGTAGGATATGCATTACGCATCGTCTCTATTTAATTATAAACAACAAACTACATATATTTAATTACAAACAACAAACTGAACAATATGATATGCATAACCTATATGCAAACAATAACAATAAAAAAATGTAATATTACAAATTGCAGTTTGCAGTTTTTTATTCATGTTGCTAATTTATTTTGCAATTCAATTTCTTTTTGGTATTTATCGAATGAAAATCAATTAGAAAATACAAACAAAAAATAAAAGTTTACTTGAAAAAAGTAAAATTGAAAGAGATACAAGAGAGGAGAGGGAGAGAGAAAGAGGGGCGTGTATTTGGGGAGGGAGAGAGAGAGAGAGAATGAGTAGGAGAGAGAGAGAGAGAGAGAGAGAGAGAGAGAGGGGGCACGTGAGAGTGATTGAGAGAAGAAGAGTAATAAGTGGGATTTGTTAACTACTTTCATATAAAATTAATTGTTAATTAAGGAGGGGTTTTTTGTCTATACACAAATAATTTAATTTAATTTATATTAATTTTATTGGGTAAAGGACTTATACCTATATTCATCTAATAGAATGGACCTCCACCTATATAAGTCCATAATTAGGGGTGTCTAGCAAATTTCCCCTTTTATTTTATATAGAGAGTGAAAATAGTATGAAACCTAACTATTATTTTTAGTGATGTCAAAATATTTTAACTACTTTCATTAATGATGATATAATTGATGCTAATAAGTCTTATGGTCCAATTTTATTTTTGAAATATATTATATGATGTAAGTTAATATTCTTCAAGAGTCGGGGGTTGGGTAGTATTTTTATTCAAAAATAAATGTACCCGATCTCCGAAACCCGGCTACGCGACCTGAAGGCCCACCGAGCAAGATGGCACAATGTCAAATGACTGAGTATGAAACCCATTGCCAAAACACTTTCTAGGTCACACATGTTTTACGTCTAGTGTGGTTTATATCTTTGTGTAATTTGAGAGTTATTGCACTATAGTGTATTGTACTCAATGCAACTATATACTTGGATGCAAGTTCTAAAAAAATATTTAGTTAATCGTTACTTCATCTTTATAAGTAATTTATTATATAATCGAACGCATACATGAAAATTATTTTTTATGAACTAGATCGAACTCCTTGAAGCTAGCGTAATTGCGTGCAGCTAGACCTCCTAAAGTTTGGAAATTTTAACAAACCTCCCTTGCAATTTGATTTATATTTAAAATTCAACACAAGTCACAAACTCTCAACATTTGATGTTTTTACCTTTATTAAGATTTAAGATGTTTATGTTATATGGAAAAGTCTACGGGCTTCTCTTTAGAATTTACGTATATATTTGGACCCACCGAATTTTAAAAATAACGCAAACCTCTATTGAAATTTATTTTCAATCGACATTACTCATATTTGATAGTTGATTTGTTAGAAAGGGATTATATATAAAACACATCTAGGGATGGCAATGGGTACGGGTTTGGCGGGTCTTGGACCCAGAACCGACCCGTATATATATATATATATATATATATATATATATATATATATATATAATTAATTATAATTTTATTATTGAGATTATTTCGTAAAAATATACAAGAAAAAGTTAAAAAATATTAAACTTTTTGTATGTTAATGGGTTTAGCGGGTCTGGCGGGTCAGAACCCTTTAATTAAGGTTTGGGTTGGGGCGGGTCTGGGTCTAAGCTAAAGTGGGTTGGAGTGGGTCTTGGGTTTAGGCAAACCCGGTCCAGAACCGACCCATTGTCATCCCTAAACACATCTAGGTCTTTAAATATGTTAAAATAAAATAACAGTTGAATCTTCTACCATTGCCTGTATAATGGTTTATTGAAACTTGAATGATAAAAGTATCTTTGTGAAAATGAGTGTATTAGTGATAATTGAATCGTTGTGATTGTTCCTACTAATAGGGTTGATACATTCATTATATAGAGAATTGTGTGCGACTATTTCTTATTTTAGAATCTCTATATTGGTCGAGATTTACATTGATTGTTCAATCTCTATTTCTAACTTACATATCTTCCTTATCTATTTAAGGAAAATATCTTTGAATCATATCTTCCAATGGCTCTTTTTCAGCTCGCTACCTACCCCTTTCATTGTCTTTTGCATGTTTGGATGAGCTGGTGAGCTTGCCACCCTCATATCCCAGAGACATCATTTAACGAATTTGGTACTAACGAGTTTTCTTCAGGCGAGCTTCTAAAAAGACCTTGTCTTTGACGCATATTGAGTTGGTGGGCCCAATAAATTTCTTTCGACCCATATATTTTATTTTTATATTATTTAATAATCTTAATATGGAGAGTTTGATCCAAATTTGCCAAACTGACCCCACCAATGTTCATGAGTAAATCAAGAATAAATATTCTCGTGCATATGAAACAAGATCTTTCGGTGCATAAATAGGAACTTATTAAGCTATATATTTCTTCAAATATATACGTATGCAATATAAATTTAGGGGAAATTGGCTAGACACTCCTTATTGAAGACTTATATAGGTGGAGATATATTCTATTAGATTAATATATGAATAGGTCCTTGATCAATTAAATTTAATTAAATTATTTATGTATAGACATAGATATCCCCAATTAATATTTTTATGAAATTAGTTAATTTTAAAAATTAAGGAAACAACAAATCCCAACAAATCTCTCCTCTCTCTCCTCTCTACACGGTTACAACTCTCTCCCCTCACCCACACGCCTCTTTCTCTCTCTCTCTCTCTCTCTCTCTCTCTCTCTCTCTCTCTCTCTCTCATCCTCTCTCTCTCTCTCTCTCTCTCTCTCTCTCTCTCTCTCTCTCTCTCTCTCTCTCTCACTTATATTATTTCTCTCTCTCAAGCCTCTAGCTAATGTGAAAATTAATTCTTTATTTCTTTAAAAGAATCTTTAATTCTATTTTTATAATTATTTTATAGCAATCTTTAATTATTAATTTTCTTGAGACAATATGTGTTGGATTTTAATTGTTATTTCGTATGTTCTCGATAGTATTGTATTTTTTTGTTTGCATTTTCTAATTAGTTTTAGTTCAGCAAACAACATAATAAAAAATCGGACAACAAAATAAATTGCAACATAAAATAGAAAACTGCAAACTGCAACTTATAACTGAAAATTGTATTATCAAACACCAAAAATAATTTGAAACAACAAATGAATGTGAATCATTAAACAATTTTTTTTCTTTTTTTTTTTTTGCGCTCTAGAGGACTTTTTGCATGTTAGCAACATGAACAAAAAATGGATCATCTTTTATCTTTTCTGGACAAATACGAGTTGAAACGTTTTCGCGAGCATAAATATTTATCACACACAAAGAGTGTCCAGTGCCGAAGTTCGACAATGGGACATTCACCTAATGCAGCGGGAAAAAATTGTAACGAAAATCGCTCATATCCTTTCACACCATGAACTTTTCCACCATTGACATTGATTTCGTGGACGTCCGTATGCATTTAATATTCCTTTTCCTCTCTTCGATGTTGTTAAACAATGGCTTGGTCCTTTTTTTTTTTGCAGTGGTTGTTGAACGTAAAATAAAAAGAGATAATGATTGAATGTTACAAAACAACAAATGTAATATGTGCAAATATTAACAACCACTAATTGTAAATTGCAAATACAAACGGTAAAGGCAAACTGTAAACGAAAAATGATAAAGAGTGAAGTATAAACTGTAAACAGTGAAGTATAAACTGTAAACTGTGAAGTATAAAATGCAAATACAAACAGTTAATTATGAAATGTGATAGCATGAAAAAATGCAACAAAAAAGAATCGCAAACAAATTTCCTACGAACAACTACATCTTGTAGCAACAATTAAATCGACAATCCCTAGCAAAAAATAGCAAATAGCAAACCAAAATCATAGCAACAATTTTTAGACTCCGGTATTTCACCTATTTTCATTCTAAGACTACCTAAACCACAATTGCATTATTTCGCCTTCGGTCTTTAGACTACCTAAAAATAATAAACCACAATTTTCATTCTTCAAACTACCTAAACTTAATGGACTATCTAAAATACCCAAAATCTGTAGACTTCGTACAAATGACACTCAAACTAGCAAAATTAAATCGATAAAACCACACACAAACAACAAATTAAAAATGCAAACTGCATAACTAGACTTATGACATAGACAAACTCTAAAAGTTATATCCGAATTTGGCGATTAGAAGTCATCATTTAGATTCGTTGGCAATGAAAAATAATGGTTTTCGAATGAGAGTCGAAAAATTCGAAAAATCTTATGTATTTTTTAGTTAATGTAATTGGTGCTTACCGAGACTCATACGTGTTTGAACCGTCTTTAGATTTTTTTGATGTGTGCCCGTTATATTCTCTGCGCGATTGTGCAAACACTGGGAGGAGTGGAAACCTCAAACACCAAACAATGGAAACATGAACCAATACTCCAAAATAGCAAATGGAGTCTCCATGATTGCAAACGAATAATGAGCAAACACTTACCAGCAAACAACAAACGAAATTTAGGAGATTGTAAACGATCCGAAGGCCCTACTATGGCATTCGCGGTACAATTTTTTGCTAGGGTTCTTTTTTTCTGAAGGCCGTTTTGTGGATGGGTTGGGTTGCTTTTGATATCTGTGAATAACTGCTATTTTTTTGGGATTTTGGAGATTTGAATTAGGGTTGATTACGGATCTTTTGGAGTATATGGAGTGGGATTTTAATTTCCATATAATGTTAGGGGCATTTTTGGCACAATAAAAATAATATATTTAATGAAAATAGGAAATTATTAGTTGGACTTTTAGACATAAAATCTACTATAGGAGGACCTATAGCAAATTGCCCCATAAATTTATGGCAAATGACAAATATCCGGCGTTGACCGCGGGTCTCCGGCATTAATTATTTTTTAAACTTTTTTTTATAATTTTTTCTACCTATATTATTGTGTTAACGGTGGCTGACCTACCGAAAAAAAATCAGAAAAAAACAAAAACAAAAACAAGAGAGAGAGAGAGAGGGGGGGGGAGAGAGAGAGAGAGAGAGAGAGAGAGAGAGAGAGAGAGAGAGAGAGAGAGAGAGAGAGAGAGAGAGAGAGAGCGAGAGAGAGAGAGAGGGGGGGAGGGAGGGAGAGGGGGAGGGAGGGGGAGAGAGAGGGAGAGGGAGAGGGAGAGGGAGAGAGAGAGGGAGAGAGAGAGAGAGAGAGAGAGAGAGAGAGAGAGAGAGAGAGAGAGAGAGAGAGAGAGAGAGAGAGAGAGAGAGAGAGAGAGAGAGAGAGAGAGAGAGAGAGAGAGAGAGAGAGAGAGAGAGAGAGAGAGAGAGCGGGAGGGAGAGGGAGAGGGAGAGGGAGGGAGAGGGAGGGAGGGAGGGAGGGAGGGAGGGAGGGAGGGAGGGAGGGAGGGAGAGAGAGAGAGAGAGAGAGAGAGAGAGAGAGAGAGAGAGAGAGAGAGAGAGAGGGAGGGAGAGGGAGAGGGAGAGAGAGAGGGAGAGGGAGAGGGAGATGGAGATGGAGATGGAGAGGGAGAGGGAGAGGGAGAGAGAGAGAGAGAGAGAGAGAGAGAGAGAGAGAGAGAGAGAGTCAACGGCGGCTAACTGACAGTCACCCGGCTGCGGTGGTCAAAATTGGTTAATTGGTGAAATTAGGCTAAATTGGGTGTAAATCATGAAATTGGAGTTGAATTAGGATTTCAAGGAGTTAAGGTAATTTTAGTATATTCAAAAGGCGATTTTCTTATTAACAAATAAGTTTGAATGAGATGGATACATTTGCAAACAAAAAAGTAAGATGTCGATTTTTTAATTAAGTGCATTTGTCATTGCCTCAGCATATTTGCGATTTGTCCTACGCATACCATGGTGTAAATTATATTTTACCATTTCTAACAAAGTGAAAGGGCAAATAACCTCGGATGAAACAAATAATGGGATGCAACAAGAACAAACAATTCACAATTTAAACTTATACATTCACTAAAACTGCAAAATGACAAACTCGTCCTTGAAATTATTTTTCGGTACTTTCATATATCTTCCATTGAAAGATAATAAGCCTGAATAAATTAAAAACCATAACTTGCTTTAAAAACATATACTATGTGAATTGTGATAATTTAATTTGCAGGTAGAAACAAATAAGGGCACTATTTTCCGACATGACTTATTACCAAATTATGGTGTCATATTTTGTTTGAACTTAACCATTAACAGACAAGCACATGCATGTGCGAAGCCTCATAACCTCTTTTTTCTGTAGGCCCCACATTATATATATATTATATATATATATATATATATATATATATATAGATATTAACAGGACACATCCAAATATAGTTATTAGGTTAAGACAACTGATGAGGTGACCCCACCAACAGAATAATAAATATATATATCATCAATTATACATATGTCTATTTTAGTAACTACTAACCATCTTAATTAATTATTGTCCAGTTTTCAGTTTTGATATTTTTATTTCGATTTATTTGCAATATTTTGATTTACGAGTGCTTCCCTTCTCTTCGACCTGAGGTATCCCCGACATATAGGGAGATACAACCTAGATTGTGATGTGAGACAACCGTTCAAATATGTGTGCATTGGAAGTACTATTAATTGCGTCTGGACACGATGATCGAGTACCGGCCGTGTATGCTTTTACTTGCATATAGTGTAATATATGCATGTTTTTTTGATAGGGCATTATTATTTGTTTACTATGTAAATGTACGGTGATAGGTCGATGGGATGTCGTATGGGAGAGAGGTGTGTAATGCGTGTCTCTAGCGCCGTTTCACGGTACACTCTAGTACATGGCCACAGTAGAGCCGGTATATGTCGGATCATTAGTATTTTTGCAATAATTATTTTGCGTATGTGATATTGAAAAAAATAGTTGTTAATGCATATTTCTTTGTTATGTATTAATTCATCATTTTATTAATGTATTTTCCATATCTATCCCAACCAAAAAAAAAAAAATCCAAAGTAATATTATCTTTACTAATTAAATATAATGTATAACTATTTCAACATTCAATATTGTTATTGTTAAATTTAATAAAAAAAAAAATAATAAAAACAAATGGGAGAATTTCGGGTACAATTACTCAAAACCCCGTCTTTGGTTTTCGATGATTACACCTAAAACCTTGCTATTTGCATTTTTTATTTTTAGCTTTTCAGATGCATTTACCCGAAATCAAGAAAGTTTTTTGGATAAATGTACCCGAATACCTCGTATTTTTTGTTTTATTTGTTTCTTATATTATGTAGCTTGAAACAATAAAATTATAAAACCCCACCTTTGTTTTGCTAGTTTCGTATAGTTATGTAACATAAAAGTTAAAATTATAAAATTGTAATTTTACTTCAGATTTGTTGTTTTACGACTCAATTGTGATTAATTTAAAAAAAAAAAGAGAAAATTGGTTATAGGTTCTATTTTTTGAAGTTATATGGGTGGATATCATAATTACTAGCAAAAGCCCTAGATGAATATAGGCTCAGGTCCTACTATCCAAAATAAAAATATAAAATAAATAAAATTAATTATACATAGACATAAGTACCCCTAGTGTCTATTTACGTTAAGTTGAGAAACAAATATCATTAATCACATCGAGGAGAGTACCGGTATTGAAAAATATTAATGTCATCATGTGAAACATTGGGACTCTTGCTTACCCAAACTATTACGTGTCTTAACCAATGTAGAAACTGATAGCAAATGAAGAATCGAAATGCGATCTTTCCAAACAGTAAACACCAGTCGGAACCCGATTAACAAACAACAAGCGGCACCCAAATTGCAAACGATCTCTTCGAGGTTTGGTGATTATGGCGGCCAAGAAGGTATTTTCTGCAAATTGTTTGATAAAGAAGATTTGGTTTTACGATATAGGTGAGAATGGGGTAGTAAAAACTATGATTTTTTTTTTGGGATAAAATTGTGGAAGTATTATTCTAGATATTTTTATTTCCATTATTATTAAGAGATTAAATTCTGAGCGGATCAGCCGATATTTAATATAAATCTGATTCGACTAATTTTTTGACATGTGGCACTCTTAAGTCTTAACTCTCAATAAATCACGCTGATTATAATTAGGTTTAGAGGCGTTACGGGTTATGCTTGGGGTTTTGTTTTTTTTTTCTTTTTTTTTCAAGAATTAGAATCCTAATTATATTTTTATTTAAACTATCCACGTGTCAATCATCATATGGCATCCGATTTTCCTATTAAAACAGACATCCGATCTAAATTTACACCCTACTATTAGAGGTATTGTTGACAAATCAAAATTAATATATTTATTGAACTTATGATTTAAATTTATAAAATTAGAAGCTATTATTTTACTACTTATAGCAAATTACCACATTAAAAAATTAAGTTTGAAAAAACATGTGCAAAAGTAAAAACACTTATGTGAGACAGATCCCTAATGGGAATCAAAGGGCGCATAAATATGTATTTAAAAGCCATGTGCTGTGCTGCTGGTAGTTACGTTAACCAAACAGTCAGCACAACTAAAACTATGTACCACCGCTCACTCTTCTCAAACTATATAATAACAAACACAAAATCAATCATATCAATATAATTTATTTTATTTTCTTCTCTATGTGTCGAATCTAATACTAATAATTAATAATTATATGTCCACTTGTATTATTTGAATTAAATTAAATTTATTGCTAATTAATTTGGAATCTAATTAGTCGATAATAATAATAATTGTTTAGGGAACAATCTTTTTTTGTTTAAGGTGCAATCTTCTTTACAGGGAAGAAAAGGAAAAACATCATGCTTTTGCTGTGAAGCTGTGCTGAAACTTAATTTAGAAGTTAAAGATTCTTTAACATTTTATTAGACGATTATAATATCTACAAAATTTATTTTATTTATTGCCCAATTAGTTTTAAAATGTGTTGGCGTGATAAAATTATATACATGTTTTAATTTAACAAATTATTAAATTATCGAGTTAATAATTTAATACGTTTTCACTGAATCGGAATCGGAATAAACTATTATTTAATTGAGATTATTAATTTATTGAGTATTAATTTATCGAGGTTCTAGTGTATATGTTTATTGCATTTGGCACACCTATATTTACTCAATTGACGTTTAAAAAAAAGTCTCATTTTATTAGCAAAATTGCCTTTGTTTCAACTTCTTTAGCCAATTAACAACCTTAATCAACCTTTAGGGGTTGTGTGGTAAAACAATTGTTTATATGGAGATTTTCACTAATGTCACTAATGACAAGTCACTAAAAGAAAATAATTTTTTGAGTGACGATACTAATTTTCTCATAATTATGCCAAAAATATTGTCACTATGGTTGTTACTAATATGGTATCACTAACGCTATATAGTGACAATAAAAAAAGATTGTCACTTTTATCAGTGACAATAAAAAAAATGAAGTAACATCACAAAAAAATAACATATTTATTTAGTTACAACTTTTGATGATTATAGTATCACTAATTCCATTTTCGCTCGAAATAACATCTAATGCCAATCATAAAATATTCAAGATAATGATTTCATGTTATAAAGATGATGAACCAATCACACGCCGAATTTAAAATCACAATTTATAAAGTATAAAGCATTAGTACCCATGTTGTCTCAAATTGAAAATTCAGCAAAATTGAATTGAAAAATGAAAAGGTTTAACGAACCCATGTTGTGTCAAAGATTCTCAAAGATATATAACAACCCAAAAGTACATTTTACTATCTATTTAAATCAAATTTCAAGACTATTATATTTAAGTTTATTTGATGCTTTGATTGCTCTTAATGAGCCTCTTAATCACTAATTTGCTGAATCGGTAAGCAATTGGAATATTAAGTGCGTTTGATATTAATGACTGAATGGTTCCATGATGCTCTTAACTATTCAGTCCAAAAGTTGGTGCTGACCGAACAAGTGCTACATCTGAATCAAATCTGCACGTAATTATCCTTTAATAAACTCATATATTCCACATTAACCTCAGGTAATATCCCAACACACTATCACTTGTCTGCACAACTTCCAACTTTTTTACTCAATAAATAAGTTCTATCCTTTTTTCTTTCATTTATCTTAATGAAGTCTAATTATGTTTTAAAATAAAAGGTAATTATAATATATTTTATTCGTGTCAATTTTAGTGAATTTAGTATATTTTCATTTTTTAAGTTAATAAGTTTTACTATTACTACCTTTAGTTGCTTAGAGATTACTTTTTAAATTTGTTTGGCTTTTATATTTCATATTTATACTATAATAATGTTAAATACTTGATATTTATTACACATAGAGATGTTTAATGTCTGCAGAAATTTCATAATTTGTTGATTATGTTAATCATGCTAAAAGAATTATATTTATACATATATGTTACTCATTAACAAATACTAGAGTATTTGACCAAGGATATAATAGTAAAATGATATTATTCAGACGACAGAACTTCAGCTATCAAATGAGCTTAATGATTCAGCATTCAGTATCCAAGCGTAACTCTTAGTCATTCAGATATGTATTCAGCATTCAGCATTCAGCGCTTAATGTTATCAAACACAGCCTTACACTTGATGAAAAGACACAATGATCAATAATTGTTGAATATTACATCTGAAGAAATACACTGGACGATCTGAACATAATCACACACTCAACTATATATATTTGTATACATATATTTAGTGAGTGGTTATTTGGTAATTACTCACCTACCTTTATTCATTTGTCAGAATAAGTGTTTGACATCTCCATTAATAAGAAAAAAAGAAAATGAGAAAACAACCAGTCAACATAAAAAGAATTACTAAAATGAATAAAATAAATGTGTTCACTTTGAAAATTCATTTGAAACATGGGTCTACATTCCATACAGTGTCTATCCCCATGAAACCTAAACATTAATTTTATATATAGAAAAATAAAATACATATTCTTTTAAAAAAAAAAAAATCTATTTTTATTTAGGTTAATCCAGCTATGTTCGTGTGATTAATACATGTCGCTAGCAAAAACGACAGAAAAAAAAAGAAAAAAAAAAATTACTGTTAATAATTGGGATTGAAAAATGAATCTAGCCTCTGTGCAAAGGCGATCGATCTTGTACGACAACTTTGGGGGTTCTGGAACTCCGGAACGCCTTCATCGGGCTCGGAAAGTTCCAGAATTTCCCTTTCGCCGGCGACGAATTCGATTCCTCTCGCCGGAATCCTGACGTCATCGCCGTGCCGGCGCTGACTGACCTCGATCTCGTCACCATCCTCGCGAAATCCTCGATTCTGTTGTTGCTGTTGAAATTCTCGTCGTTAGCGGAGGCCGGTTCGGTCTTCTCCGGCGCCGGTTCGCCGCCGCCGCCGCTTCTCTTCGTGGTGCTCCTCTTCAGAATCGACATGAACGACGACGGCGTCCTGACGCGGCTGTTGTGCGGCTCGCCGTTCCTGGATCGGAGGAACGGGATCGCGACGGATCTCGAGCGGCGGAAGGACGGTTCGCCGCCGAAGGAGGAGGAAGACGTCGTCGAGGCGGCGGCGGCGGCGACGCAGGCGCAGGGGCGGGGGTTGTGGCAGTCGGGGCAGAGGGTGACGAGGCGGTCGCGGAGGCAGGTGGGGCAGATGCCGTTGCGCCGCCTCTTGGAGGGGTGTTTTGGACATTTCCAGACCTCTTCCTCTTCTACGTAGCACGCCATATTTGATGATATTTTGCCAGTTAGTTAACGGCGTTAGAGAGTGCAAAAAATAGTTTTGTGTAATGTGAAAAAATGGGTGTGGATAGATAGATAGAATGAAATTCAGTTAGGTTTGGGAATGGGTGTTGGCTATTTATAGGTGAGGTGCCAAATAAACCGAAACAAGGTTTGGTTGACCTTAATTGCGACCTGGAATTAGTAAATTCTGGTAGACAGAAGGACGCGTTTGGTGATTTCACGCCTTCCGCTTTTCTAATTACTACTACTTTTTATACATTCCATGCCCACGTTGGTAATATTTTTAAGTCGCAAAACACTCAATTTCACTTTGACATTATTAGGCTGTGTTTGCAAAAGTCTTTTATTAATAATCTATTTTCAGATGTTTTCTAAATTAACTGTTGTTTTTGCTTCTCTTAAAATAATATGTTTTAAGCTATTTTTTTAAAAGCACCCATAATCCTGCATTTTCTATTTAAGTTCATTTTCCGAAATAATTGCAAACACCCCCAACTTATAGAAATAAACACTTAAAACTGGCTTAACTCAGGATCACTAACTTCTACTTTTAAATAATCATTTGCAAACATCACCTAAATGGAATAATTATTCAAATTTATTAATAATGCACTAATAATTATTTTATTGGAAGTGATGGCGGATGGCCCCTAGCCTAATAATTATAGGCCTAATTCCAATATGAAAAAGGATTATGAGCACAATTCAATTTGTTCTAGCACAATTGAGCCAAATTGAATTAATGAAAAAACTTCATGAAGGATCCAAACTTATGCTAATCTAATTACAACTAGAAATATTACTTACTAGAATTAGAGGTAATTGATCATTATGTTTTTTTTTTTTCTTCATATTTCTTAACAATTCTATGTGAGGAGTTCAGAGACTGACTTGTCAAGATTTTTGCTGGGATCAAGCTCCGATGCCCTAATGTTTTAATGATGGCAATCACAATCTTAACTTAGGAGGCCCAAAAGATATTGGATCTATGGATAGAAAGCCGAAAGCAAGTCAGCAGAAAGCCCATGAGTTGCGAACAAACGTGTGTTGGTAATTCAAAGGGGAAAGTTCGTAGAGCGTCCTACAAGAAATATGGAAACATTAGGTGATTCGTCGGGTTGTCCCGATGATTACCCTCCGACGCCTAAGCCATTGATTGCAAATAGAGAAAACTATAAAAATTGGAGAGAGCACGAGATTAATTATTTTTTTATGGTGGAAAATAAAAATATTGCTCTATTTATAGCTAAGGTTGAACGGAGAGTTATTTTCTTCCCAAACACGTCTACTTAAGACCAGTCGATTAACTCGAAGTCAGAATCTTGTGCCGACGAGTGCAACCAACGATTGGAAATATTCAAGCGAAAGAGAGAGGATTTGAAAAGAAAAGGAGTCCATGTATATTATCTATATAATAGATTTTTGGCCCGTGCGATGCACGTGATTGAAGTAAAATTAATACAAAGTAAAGTTCAATTTACACGACAAAATTGAAGTTTCAATTCATTTTGATATTTTGCTATATATATTGATGATAATCCCCCATCCATAAACTTTTTTACCATATTTATTAATTTAACTTTATATTTTTGATGTAATATGGTTTGTATATTTATCTTATCTCGGTTAATGTTGAAGTTTGACGAATCTTCTTCTTTATCACCCATAACACGCCTCAGTAAATTTACTGTAAATCAATGATGCCATTAAATCTCAAGAGTTTATCAGGAGCAACTTTACTTTTATTAATAAGATAAGAACCAAATATTTTTCTAAAGAATTAAATAATTTTTCAATCAAATTAATATTAAGTAAAAATGACAATTTTGGTGGGGAAAAGATATGTAAATTTGGGACGAAAAAGTCTGAATACTTAACGGATTTATTAAACTTGACTATATTAAATATTGTAAAAGATTAAATTAATTAATTAAATAAGTGACAATATAATTACAATTTATAACTATCAAATGAGCGGCCAAAATTTTTTAGGGTCTAGCAGGATCAACCTTATCTATTTACAAAGAATATATTTTCTATCTTTACTTTCTGTCAGTCTTAGCTAGCCGTCACACACTGTTCAAAATACCCTGGTGAATTCATAAGTGAACTAGTACTTCAATATTGACTGGCGATCTTCGTCCAGGCCGCGGAGTCTTCATTCCAGCGAGCAACCTAATAGAACTAAAGTTGTGTTTTACATAACTTACAAAAGCGTGTAGCAACTTATATCTGCATTAGTAATAAATGCTCTGTAAATGTAGATATTAGTTAGTTAGTTTAAAGGTGTATAAATAGTAGTTATCGTTGAGTTGTAATCGAGACATTCCACTTTTATAAAATAACAGATTCTGTTTTTCTTCTTCAATAATGATTTATCTTGATCAAGTTTGATACTACCGAACTTGCTTGGGATTTTGGCTCCATAATTTTGTTTCGGCCCAATCCTTCTCTCACCATTAGGGCCACCGGATAGTGTTCGGCACACAATTGTCGAACCAACCCTGTCAATTTATATTCTTATTCCAAAAGTATTTCACATAATATTACTTCTACTGTCGCATGTACTGCTGTTGCAGACGATTATATTAGATGGAATTCTCTTAACTGTATTTTTTGCCATTTAGTGTGCTAGAAATACGATTTAGTACGCACGGTTTTAGAAAAATAAAAAAAGAAACACGTGGCAGTAGAAGACCCACTTGGTATTTATCACCGGGTGTAGGGTCGAAGGAACCCCCTCACACACACACACACACACACATATATATATATATATATGGTTAAATGAGTGATAACCCCCTAGTCTTGAAAATATATATGAGGAGGTCCAATAAATTTTTCTGTCCTAGTCAAAAACCCAAATTTTGATCTTAATTAGTGAGACCCCCTAGACAACTTAAAATACCTATTTTGCTCTTTTAGTTTCAATTCAATAGATGCCCTAACCCTTTCTCTCTCTTCACCCACACCCACAAACTGCCGTTACGTATCTCACTCTCTCTATCTCTGTTCATCTCTCCCTTTCTCTAACTCTCTCTCGCCAAAAAAGAAACCACTGCACAAAAAAGTCTCCGGCGGCGGAGAAGAAGCCGAAGGCCGGCGGCAAGAAGCTCCCCAACGACGCCGGCAAGGCGACCTTCGGTGGAGAGAAGAAGAGGACGAAGAAGAGCGTGGAGAAGTACGAGATCTACATCTTCAAGGTGCTCCGTTTTCTGTTGTTTCGTTTTATTTTTCCCCTGCTCCGATCCGTTTTCTCCGTCTTCGTTTTATATTTCCCATGCTTTCTTTTTCACGTCTTCGTTTTAGATTTGTTTTATATTTTCCCGTCTCCGTTTCAGATTCGTTTTATATTTCCCGTTCTCCGTTTTCCCATCTTCGTTTTAGATTCGTTTTATATTTCCCCTGCGGATTTGGGATCTAAAAATTGTCTTCTATGTTATGACATGACTTCATAGTAGCTGGCAAAATGTTTATTAATCGTCACAGCGTAATGCTACTGTAAGGAAGGTTTTGTTCATTACGTGATTTAATTCACCAATTTCTATGGTTTGTCTTAGTACCAAGGTGGTATATTGGAAACTGCACAAAGCCCTATAATTGTGTTTTGAATTTTTTTTTTCCTATTTTTTTTCTTTTTTTTTTTAAATAAAGTATATTGAATGTTGGAGCAGCATCTGGCAGGGATTGCATAATTCATTATCTTAAACTGCTGTGAATTTTTTTGGTGGTGTAGATGAATTTTATTCATATACATATATAGTCACATATGATCGTATACATATAGTCATATATAGTCACATATAGTAACAAGAATGAGCATAACTACATGTGACTATAGTTGACTACATATAGTCATATCTAGTCACATGCAGTAACAATAATGCACATAACTACTTGTGGCTATAGTTCACCAAAGTAAATTTATCAAAAAAATGTCTTTCATTGTTTATTGTTTTTTTGTATTTTTTCATGTAATGTAATTCGCTTGTTTCATTTTATTCTTCGTTTTCTTTAACTTGTATTTTTTTGTCACATGTTTTGGTTTGTATAACATTATAAGAAGCAAATAATAAGATGCAGAGAAGTTCCATGTGAAGTTGCATTCACGGTACAGTACTCCAGACTTATGTCACTTATATAACTATAAATAATTGTATATAACTATAGTCACGTGTAGTAACATATAGTTATATGTATGTTATGTGTTTTTTAATGAATAGTAATGCGTGTTCATGTTTTGAAGATTATATGCATGTGATTGTGTTTTTTCATTTTTTTTTGGGGGTTAGTTGATTTATAATATCAAGATAAAAATTGTGAATTTTGTTGTTGGTGTAGATTAATTTTGGGATAAAAAGACTGTACATGATTACATATAACTATACATGACTGTGGTATACTATAGTTGTGTAGTATACTATAGTCATGTGTAGTCAATTTCAGCACAGTAAATTATCAAAAAAATAAAAAAATTAAAAGATTAAAAAAAATTAAAAAAAATTAAAAAAATTAAAAATAAAAATTAAAAAATTAAAAAAAAAATTTAAAAAAAAATAATTTTTTGTAAGATAAAAAAAAATAGGGTATATATAAAAAAATAATAACATAAACATTTATATTTTTTATTAAAAAAATCTATAAAAATGATAAATGCAGGCCAAAATGCTAAATGCAGTTGGGCATTATGCTGAATGCAGGGGCGAAAATACTGAATGCTGTTGGGCGAAAATTGCACTTAAGGACACAATAGTACTTTTGCCTCTCCAGAGGGGTATTTCAAAGGAAGAATTTTAGGGGTGGACCTATCCCTATATATTTTCCATTTTAGAGGTGTATATCAAATAGACCCTATATATATATATGGTCTATAGATAATTTTACATCATTGTACCTATGTGTGTATTTTTGATTTTAGCCCAAGTTATAAGGGCCACTAAATTATTGGACTGGCCTTGTTCCAAGTGTAACTCTGGCCCAACAGAATATGTCTACAATCTTTAACTTCCTATATTTTAGCATTTTGTTATATAATATTATTATTTAACTATTTGGTTAGAAAACATTATTATAGCTTATTTATATATCATATATATGAACAATGTAATAAACAATATAAGTATTTCAAAATATATACGATTAAATCAAATTTAATATTATATTAATACAGTTTTTTGTATATATTTCACAAACTGATAAAATTTGACAAACAAATAATAGAAACGGCTGGAATTTTTATTGACATTCAAAATAAAAAAAATTAGGGTTTCTTCAAAAGATACAAGCAAACTTGGAGAATTAGGCAGGGGCGGATTTAGGGTGTGGCCAAGTATGCCATGGACCACCCCAAAAAATTAAAAGAAGTTTGCCCTAGTGGTAAAGATCTCTAATTTGTTAGATGAGGTCATGTGTTCGACTCCATTTTGGTACAAAAATTTGTTTATTTTTTTTTGTCTCAATTTCTTTTCAGCCCCTCTCCCATAAACACATTATATTATATATATATATTACTATTTAGTCCACCCAAAATTCAAAATATACAAAAAAAGTCCTAACTTTTTTATTTTTTTTAGCCCCTCCCCCAAAAACACATTATATTATATCTATATTATAATTTAGTCCATCCAAAATTCCAATGTTTATTTTTTTGTCTCAATTTCTTTTGAGCTCCTCTTCCATAAACACATTATATATATATATATATATATATATATATATATATATATATATATATATATATATATATATATATATATATATATATATATATATATATATATATATATATTACTATTTAGTCCACCCAAAATTCAAAATATACAAAAAAGTCCTAAATATTTTCTTCTCCTAATTTATCCAAAAAAAAAAAAAGTTTCAATATTTCTTCCTTTCTTCTAATTTATCCAACAAAAAAAAGTTCAATTTTTTCTTCCGGGGGCACTGCCCCTGAACCCCCAAAAATGTATCCCACTGTACAGTAAAATCCTGCACTCGCCACAGCCGGCATACCCTGAATTTTCATCCTGGATCCGCCACTGGAATTAGGTATATAAGATTAATCTACTCCTAGCTAACTAAACAAATGTGGAAAATGGATTGGTTGTAGTACTTTTTATCTAGCTTTCCCAGCGACAAAAAAATCCACTGACCAATGCTACAAGCGCATACCTCATTTGTGCTCACATGTAATCAAATCAGCTCCAAACGACGCTGCATCACCCATCTTCTTTTAATTAGCAAAAACCGCAACAACTAATGAAAACGCCTACACGATTACTCGAGAAAATCAGAGACACTGGTCACACTGTCCTTCCATTTCCATTTTTCTAAAAAGCAGTTAAAAATTTCGTTACATTGCTTCACATCATCTTCGCACATGGCCTCCTCTTTTGGAAGATGAGCCCATCGCACCAATTATCATTGGACTACAACCAGGGGCGGAACCACCTTGTGACTTGAGGGCTCTCGCCCCCGCAGGAAAAAAAATTTGGTCATTCTTTTAATGTTTTTTTGATTTTATATTATTACTTATCTACTAATTTTGTCCTATAGCCCCCAAAAACTAAATTTAGTCCCCCTACCAGTAGGGTCTGGGGCCGCCCCTCTAGAACAATATTATTTTGTTTCACCATTCTTATTTCCAGTATATCCACATAAACCAACAGAGTCTGGTCATGCATATATTAAAGATGAATAACAAGGACATTTTCCACATTTCCAGTGCGTTTCTTCAGGGAAACATGACGCACGCGGTTTATTTTGCTTCAGGAGAAGCTGTAATTCATAAGCTACATTCCGTGTCACTTCTATTATGATTCGCAACCTCTGAGACCAACTAGTATGCTTTGATCCAAACTTCTGCTTACTCAATTTTGTTCAAAACATGAAATAGAAAATGTTGTTGTACAACCTGCCAAAGCCAACCAACTGCTCCATTATTTTTGGAAGTTGTCCATACATTCACCTCAAATGGCTCTACAAGCATTAATTAACACTTTATGATCTCATCCTAATGAACACTGTTGTTCATCCTAATGATTGCATTAGCTCTTTCATGAATTTACTTGCCAAGTGTGGGGATTGTTGGGACAGTCGATTAAAAGTAGAAGATAAAAATTTCTTCTACTCAAAATTCGTATATGCGTGTAAAACACAAGTGGGAGATTATTAATTTTATTGCTCCAACAAAGTTTGGTACATACACTTCTCTAAAAAAACTTGTATAAGGAAATAACTAAGGAATTAAACTCATTTTTTTCTCAAGACATGCTATAGTCTAAAATTATATATCCTACTAAAGAAGTCAAATTTCCGGCTATTATATTACTCTATTCCATATAGGCATATACAGTTGATTGAATTTCATTTTCTCTAAAAAAAACAAAAATCTATTGGACTATAATTAGGACTAAAGGAGAAAATACAAATCAACCAACTAATAATTAATTAAATCTAAATTCTAAAAAAAACCATTCAATTAACTATTAAATAATTATTTATTTACATTATCAAATAATTATTGAATACCCATTTATATTTTGAAATATTACATTCGAGATCTAGTTGATCATTACTTAGATTATCCCCACATTAAGATATCCTATAGCCACCAAATAATTTATTCATTGCTAAATAGTTAAATGGTTTCTTTTCGTGAATCTTAACGGGTTAACTTAATTGAGTATTCCGGATACAAAATCCACTAGGTCGGGACTTGGTGTAAACAAAACCCATAAGCTAATAATTTCCACCTATTAATTCTTAATGCCTATATCAAATGCATCGAGGTTCATTTGACTCAATATATGAATATCTTTCGCGGTTCTGGGAATTGAATTTCTCAATGCATCAAAGTTTTTAATAGATTCGTTTAATATTTGATCCGCGTTGACCAAATCCATGAAATTGATTCATGCATTGCATATAGGATTTTATCCTACTTTGTCTTGAAGAATAGAAAGATATGAAATATTGTGTACTACAATAGCTAGACTGAATTTCACTTGATCTCATCCATTGAATTTTTATCTATATTATCCCAATACAATCCATTAAATGAGATTTCAGTTGATCTCATTCGTCCAACATATCTAGAAAGAGTATCGAGAGAAAATTTGAATGCTTAATTTTTATCGTAGTTACGCTTTTATTGTATTATTTTCCTCAAAAAATATAATCAAAAAATTTTGTTATGATTTTCCATTATTTATTTTTTTGTCAATGGTATGAAGAGGTGGACATTTGATTTCAAATATATGAAATTGTAAAAGAGAAATTAGCAACAATATTATTAACTTATTAAACACGGCTAAAATACAATTGACAATTAAAAAACCGAACGACGTTTAAGATAATCAATTTATTAATTAATTTTTCTTTTAAAGAAAATTTTAATTCAAAATTTCAATGCAAGAAGCTGAGTCGTGTTTTAATCACATCTGGTATGGGTCCCGTGAAATATGAGTTTCCAAACGAAGCTCCATATTTAAGAACAAGTATCGAAATTTTGAAAAAATCTGAAAATTTAGAGCTTTTCTAATTAATTTTTTTCTTGATATAGGATTTTCTTCCTCAATTTCTATATTTTGCAGCCCAATAGTGTTTGTTTACTCCGTTGGAGTTTCCCTAAGGATACATTTAATTTTTTTAAGGCATAAAAGGCTCAATCGATCAAAGACTACCCAAAAA